>NW_023630263.1:0-1743 GCF_014905685.2 Nematolebias whitei | reverse complement strand
GTCCTTTGGCTCCTCGTGTCCCTTCTCTGTGGTTCCTCGTGTCCTTTTTTCTCCTCGTGTCCTTTTTTCTCCTCGGCTCCTCGTGTCCTTTTTTCTCCTCGGCTCCTCGTGTCTCGTTCTTTGTGATCCCTCGTGTCCTTTTCTCTGGTCCTCGTGTTTTCCTCGGGCCCTCCACCCTTGCAGTGCCACCCTCCACCCACCCTAGTCCTTCGGGAGGGGGGTCTTTTGGGGACGCCTGGAGACGTCCTTGGGGGGGTACTGTAAGGATGTTACTTTTCTGTGGCCCGATGTGTCTGTTTCCCTCGTGCTCCCTCGTTAGTTCCATTGTTGCCACCTGTGTCTCGTCCCAGCTGTTTGTTATCATGTCTCATCTTCTCCTTGTATTTAAGTCACCCTATTCTGTCTTGTCCTTTGTCGGGTCGTCTTCGTTGGGTACGCTTCCTTGAGTCTCCTGAGTCTCTCCTTTTCTTCCTGGTTCCTCGAGTTCCTCGTGTCTCCTGAGTTCCCCGTGCCTCCCTCCTTGTTTATGTAAGTTTTGCTGCCCCGTCAGCTTATTTATTTTGTACTTTTTATTTATCATTAAAAACCTATTTTTGTATATCTGCCGAGTTGAGTCCCTGTTCTGCACTCTGGGTTCGCTCCGACCACAAACCCTAACACCCTCTTTCATTTTGTTGTTGCGGATGGCTGACTCAGTAGCTGTGATCATCTCCACCAGAGGAATTCTACTTGGTGCAACCGCAAAGTTCAGTCCCCTGGCAAGAATCTCTGTCTCTGGCTGGGTGAGCTGTCTGTCATATAAATTCTTCACCCACTTTTCTGTCTCCCTGGCATGGAATTGACTACTGGAGTGTTGCCCTACACTGAATGTGTTGTTATTGGAATAGTGATGGTGTTGATGAGCTATTAGTACGTTAAACTTGTTTTGTTGTCGAGTCTTAGACTTGACATGCTGTGCTAAGCGTGCCTGATCTGTACAGTCCATCACTTGCTGAAGTGTGGTCTGATCTAGACACGTTGTTAGTTTCTGTTTAATGTGCTCTTCTTTGGCCTTCAAGGCCTCAATAGTAAAATTGGTCTGTCTCACCAGTTCATTCAGCAGCTGGGTCTGTGCCTTCTGAAGGATCTTGCTTGCCCGGTGCCCGCTGACCGAAGATTTTAGTTCCAGGCTCTTGGGAATGATGCCACTTTGTCGACATTTGAGGTTGAATCGCAAATGGTTCCTGTAGTCTGCCCTCTTCCTTGCTGTTTTCTCAAACTCTCTAACTAGTTTGAGGCAATCCTAGCCAAAGTGGTTCAAAATATCCTGATGCATGCTCAATAATCCAGGTAGAAAAATCTAAAAAAGTTAAATCTGATCCTCTGGACATTCTAAAAAACTAAACAAAGCAAATCAACAAAAGATGTAGAAACGTTTCATCTCTCATCCGAGAGACTTCCTCAGTCTGAGGAGCTGTATTCAGCTCAGTCTCTTAAATAGCACCGTCTCAGAGTGGATCAACCAGTTTTGCTGCTGACAACCAAAACCAGCTGATCACATGCTCAAGAAGGACCATCAGCCTAACAATGGATCATTAGCACACTGATGGCTGTTTACTGTTCACAGAGGGCTGAGTGATACTAGCAATCACAGCATTGTAAGAGGGGGACAGTTGAACCCGGAGGCCTTCACCCCTGTTTAACGATGGACGATTTATTTTCACAAAGATGGCCTCCTTTACTCCTCTCTCAAACCATCGTTCC
>NW_023630262.1:0-1743 GCF_014905685.2 Nematolebias whitei | reverse complement strand
CTCTCCATAAAACTCGTCACAGCTTCACCAACATTTAGACACAAACACCAACTGTTCTGAAGATGATCATCATCGTACAATAATTAAAATGTTTGTGTGTGTGTGCCGAATTTTAATTTAACATTAAAAATGGAAAAGTCTGTGTTCTTTACACGTACAATTGAATTTTTAAATCCACTCCTCGTTCTCAAAAGTAATTATTCTATTTATCAGAGAAGGGTTTAAGATGTTTCGAACTGACCAAACTCTTGAGATGTAATCTGATAAATTTTCCTTTCTAATAAAAAAAAAAAAAAAGATCATTTTTGTTGTAGTTCAGTTTTTAAGAATCAAACAAATAGTTGTCCTGACTATAATTGTAATTTTTCAACTTAAGAAGTAATTACTTTGAGTTAGTTCCATTGGTTTTTGCTAATTAATTTAAAATCTGTAACAGTTTAGATTACTGTACCTTAAATGATAACTAAAATCCATCCATGCATGAATTAATGAATATATGAATGAATGAATAAATCTGTGAATAAATGGTTCATTCCCAATTTAACAATCCGTCACTTTCTGATTAAGAAAAAAGGTGGAGCCTGACGTCGACACTTCTTCACAAGGTCTTTTAAAATAAATTTTCTTTGTGCACAAATGCAAAATTATTTGTTCAAGTTCAAGTTCATGTAACTTTATTTGTCATTTGTATCACATGTGGTACATGAGGTGGAATGAAATTATACTCGGAGTTCAGTTACCCAACAATTGCAAAAATATAAAGTATAGAAAGAAACAGTATATAAGAATCTAAGATATACACTAAGCATTAATAATGTAAAATAATATTGTATATCAAACAGCAGCACGAACATGAGTCTGTTGTGAGTAGATGGCTATGAATGAATACAGCAGCTTGAGATAATCATCAGCATGAAATCAGCATCATAGATAATCAGCAGCACATATCACCAATTAAAGTGACAATACAGAGATTATTCTAGTTAGAGATTCATAAGTCTAACAGCCTCAGGGTAGAAGCTGTTCCTCACTCTAGTGGTTCTACACTCAATGTTCCTCAACCTTATTCCTGAGGGGAGTGGGGCAAAAAGTGTGTGTGCTGGGTGAGTGGGGTCCTTCATGATGCAGGTGGCCCTCTTCCTGCATTTGGAGGTGTAGATGTCTGTGGTGGTGGGGAGACTGACTCCAACAGATTTCTGTGCAGCCTTCACCACTCTCTGCAAAGCTTTTCTTTCTGCAGCTGTGCAGCTAATTTCATATCAAATCAAATCAACTATATGACCTGATGCTTCATGACGATATACAGTATTTTTTACAGTTTGAAGCGTTAGCTACATTTCAGTGCTGCGATGAGCTCAAGGTCTCCTATTTTCTGTGCTTAGTTTTCATGTTTTCTCTGTGATCACATTGGATTTATAACGAAACAGTTCAAAAACATGAATGATAGCTTAACTGCTATAACCTTGGTAGTGTGTGTGTGGGGGGTGGGGGTGGGTATGCCCAGTGTGCTTTACTGTTGGATGAACTGGTGACCTGTCTGGTGTGTACCTTACCTGTCGCCTGTTCAGGCTTGCCTAAGTGAACAGGACTTAATCCCTGAACAGGATTAAGTGGGCACAGGAAATGAATGAATGAACGAGACAGTTTGACAAGTTGGATTTAATCTGTTCTGATGTCTAAATGAGTGTTTGCTGTGAAATCTCAGATTCTGCCTGGAGTCCCAGCATTAAAGTCTCAGGTGAT
>NW_023630261.1:0-1744 GCF_014905685.2 Nematolebias whitei | reverse complement strand
TCTTCATCCCTGAAAGAGTGACCGCTGGCCTGGAGATGAGTGTAGACTGCAGAGTCCTGGCCTGATGATGTTGATCTTCTGTGCTGGGCCATCCTTTTGGCCAGTGGCTGTTTAGTTTCCCCGATGTAAGACTGATCACCCTCCTGACACTGAACAGCATACACAATATTACTCTGTTTGTGCCGGGGGACTGGATCTTTGGGATGAACCAGTCTTTGCCGTAATGTATTTTGGGGTTTAAAAGCCACTGGGACGTTATGTTTAGAAAATAAACGTCTCAGTTTCTCTGATACCCCCTCAACATACGGAATGACCACTGGTCTGGGTCTGGGTTCCTCCTTTTCACCTGATGGCTGACTGGAGTCCTGTTTGGGTTTCTTCTCTGCTTTCAGGAAGGCCCAGTTAGGATATCCACATTGCTCTAGAGCCTGTCTTGTGTAGGATTTCTCCTTCTGCTGGCTCCTGAGTTAGTGGGGACGCTGTCTGCTCTGTGGTACAGAGTCCTGATGACTCCTAACTTGTGCTCCAAAGGGTGATGGGAGTCAAACTGCAAATACTGGTCTGTGTGGGTGGGTTTGCGGTACACCTCAGTTTGCAAATGTCCTCTATCAGAGACTGAGACCTCACAGTCCAAGAAAGCCAACCTGCCATTTTTTCCATCTTCTCGTGTGAACTTGATGTATTTATCCACAGAGTTGATGTGGTCAGTAAAATGTTGGACTTCCTGAGATTTAATTTTAACCCAGGTGTCGTCAACATACCTGAACCAATGACTTGGTGGTGTCCCTGAAAAGGACGTCAAGGCTCTCTTTTCTACCTCCTCCATGTACAGGTTGGCAACAATAGGAGAAACTGGAGACCCCATAGCACACCCATGTTTCTGCCTATAATATTGCTCCCCATATGTGAAGTAGGTTGACTGCAGGCACAGTTTCAAGAGTTGACACAGTTGTTCTGTGGAAAGTGTGCTCCTGCTGCTCAGAGTGGTGTCTGATTTTAATCTTAAACTGACCACCTCTACTGCATCATCAACAGGAATGCATGTAAAGAGTGATGTGACATCAAAAGAGACAATTGTTTCATCAGTCTCCATGATGACATCCCTCACCTTGTCCACAAAGTCCATGGTGTTCTGTATGTGGTGTTCTGAGCTGCCAACTAAAGGGATGAGTACAGACGCCAGATATTTGGAAACATTGTAAGTGACAGAGTTAATCATGCTAACAATTGGTCTTAATTCAATTCAGTTTATTTCTGTTGCTCCAAGTGCCAACAGAAGTTGTCTCAGGTCACTGAAAAAAAAACATGCACAAACATGACTAGGGATGCACGATATTGGATTTTTGGCCACTATGCCAATATGTTAAAACATATTTGGCCAATAACCAATACCGATATTTCCCCCTAGACCTACTTAGAGACTAAATAGCTTTCTCTGCTGTGGTATAAAATACATTATTCTGTATAATCTTTGTCAGTTTGGCTGCTACCAAATGCAGATGCCAAAAAGGTGGCTGAAAATGATGCAACACTTCAACTTGGATTATGTTTGATGTCACATTTATTCATGACATTTACTCTCTCTAAAAGAACAAACATTCAATCAGTCCAAATTTGTAAATTTTCACAAATCTAAACTCAATGGTGTGCATGATGTCATAACGTTGTGCTGGTGCTGCAGGCATTCTTGTTACTGGACTGTCATACAAAAAAGGCACATTTGTATATATGTATATATATATAT
>NW_023630260.1:0-1745 GCF_014905685.2 Nematolebias whitei | reverse complement strand
GTTGTTGCGGATGGCTGACTCAGTGGCTGTGATCATCTCCACCAGAGAAATTCTATTTGGTGCAACAGCAAAGTTCAGTCCCCTGGCAAGAATCTCAGTCTCAGGCTGGGTGAGCTGTCTGTCAGATAAACTCTTCACCCACTTTTATGTCTCCCTGTCACGTAGCTGTCTACCGGAGTGTTGTCTTCCACTGAATGTGTTGTTATTGGAATTGTGATGGTGTTGACGAGTTACCAGTAAATTAAACTTGTTTTGTTGTCGAGTTTTGGACTTGACATGCTGTGCTAAGTGTGCCTAATCTGTACAGTCCATCAGTTGCTGAAGTGTGGTCTGATCTAGGCACGTTGTTAGTTGTTGTTTAAAGTGCTTATCTTTGGCCTTTAAGGCCTCATCAGATGACATGACTACAAAGTCAATCATTGATCTACCACCTAGGGTGTCCTGGTGCCAAATGCACTGATGGACACCCTTAAGTTTGTGATGGACAAACTTTGACTAGAACAGAAGTCCAACAACAGAACACTACTCGGGTTCAGATCAGAGAGGCTGTTCCTCCCAGTCACACCCCTTCAGGTCACACCATCGTTACCCACAGTAATAATAATACCCACAATAATTATAATCCATCCATTATCTTTTACCCGCTTCTTCCATTTTGGGTCACGGGGGTCGCTGGTGCCCATGTCCAGCAATCACTGTGCAAGGGGTTGGGTACATCCTGGACAGGTCACAAGTCCATCACAGGGCCACATAGAGACAAACGAGACAAACAACCATTCACTCTCTTACTCTCACCTAGAGACAATTTAGAGTTAACAATCAGCCTAACATGCATGCTAGAGAAAACCCACGCATGCACAGAGAGAACATGCAAACTCCACCCAGAAAGGCACCCAGACAGGGAATTGAACCAGGGTAACATGCTCGCTGAGAGGCAGCAGCTCTACCAGTTGCGCCACATTGCTGCACAATAATAATAACTAGAAAGTTCCTGGAGAAACTTTGATGGGGGCTGCCAGGCTGGTGCTAATTTTAATTTCTTGATTTAATAGTAAAGGGTGTTTGGGTTTGATATCAGCTACCATTATACAAAATTTCAGCTGAATAGCAAAAAAAATGGCCGAGTTATGGTATTTTTTCTCTTTTAGCTAAAGTGTCTAATTTGGATTTTTGATTTTCCATCAGAGACTATTAGGGATCATTCTAAGCTACCAATTTGCCAAGTTTCAGCTGAATACCTCAAAAAAATGGCCAAGTTATGGTGTTTTTTCTCTTTTAGCTAAGGTGGCCATCTTGGATTTTTGATTTTGTTTCCGTATATGATAGAGACTGTTCTCAGCTACAACCTCACCAAATTTCAGCTCTCTATGTATAAAAATGGCTGAGTTAAAGCAATTTGAAAGTTGCTGGCCATCTTGGATTTTTAAATTTGATACAGCATTTGATAGGAAACATTCTCAGCTATCACCACACCAAGTTTCAGCTCAATATCACAAAAATTGACCGATTTATAGTATTTTTCCTTTTTTGCTTTGTCGGCCATCTTGGATTTTTGATTTTCAAAAGCTACTACACCTAACTTGCATGTTGAACCAAAATGGCCGCTTCACCTAACTTGCATGTTGAACAAAAATGTCCGCTTCACCTAACTTGCATATTGAACCAAAATGGTCGCTACACCCAACTTGCATGTTGAATCAAAATGGCTGCGTCACCCAACTTGCATGTTGAATCAAAATGGCCGC
>NW_023630259.1:0-1745 GCF_014905685.2 Nematolebias whitei | reverse complement strand
GTTGTTGCGGATGGCTGACTCAGTGGCTGTGATCATCTCCACCAGAGGAATTCTATTTGGTGCAACAGCAAAGTTCAGTCCCCTGGCAAGAATCTCAGTCTCAGGCTGGGTGAGCTGTCTGTCAGATAAATTCTTCACCCACTTTTCTGTCTCCCTGTCATGTAACTGTCTACCAGAGTGTTGTCTTCCACTGAATGTGTTGTTATTGGAATTGTGATGGTGTTGACGAGTTATCAGTAAGTTAAATTTGTTTTGTTGTCGAGTTTTGGACTTGACATGCTGTGCTAAGTGTGCCTAATCTGTACAGTCCATCAATTGCTGAAGTGTGGTCTGATCTAGGCACGTTGTTAGTTGTTGTTTAATGTGCTTATCTTTGGCCTTCAAGGCCTCATCAGATGACATGACTACAAAGTCAATCATTGATCTACCACCTAGGGTGTCCTGGTGCCAAATGCACTGATGGACACCCTTAAGTTTGTGATGGACAAACTTTGACTAGAACAGAAGTCCAACAACAGAACACTACTCGGGTTCAGATCAGAGAGGCTGTTCCTCCCAGTCACACCCCTTCAGGTCACACCATCGTTACCCACAGTAATAATAATACCCACAATAATTATAATCCATCCATTATCTTTTACCCGCTTCTTCCATTTTGGGTCACGGGGGTCGCTGGTGCCCATGTCCAGCAATCACTGTGCAAGGGGTTGGGTACATCCTGGACAGGTCACAAGTCCATCACAGGGCCACATAGAGACAAACGAGACAAACAACCATTCACTCTCTTACTCTCACCTAGAGACAATTTAGAGTTAACAATCAGCCTAACATGCATGCTAGAGAAAACCCACGCATGCACAGAGAGAACATGCAAACTCCACCCAGAAAGGCACCCAGACAGGGAATTGAACCAGGGTAACATGCTCGCTGAGAGGCAGCAGCTCTACCAGTTGCGCCACATTGCTGCACAATAATAATAACTAGAAAGTTCCTGGAGAAACTTTGATGGGGGCTGCCAGGCTGGTGCTAATTTTAATTTCTTGATTTAATAGTAAAGGGTGTTTGGGTTTGATATCAGCTACCATTATACAAAATTTCAGCTGAATAGCAAAAAAAATGGCCGAGTTATGGTATTTTTTCTCTTTTAGCTAAAGTGTCTAATTTGGATTTTTGATTTTCCATCAGAGACTATTAGGGATCATTCTAAGCTACCAATTTGCCAAGTTTCAGCTGAATACCTCAAAAAAATGGCCAAGTTATGGTGTTTTTTCTCTTTTAGCTAAGGTGGCCATCTTGGATTTTTGATTTTGTTTCCGTATATGATAGAGACTGTTCTCAGCTACAACCTCACCAAATTTCAGCTCTCTATGTATAAAAATGGCTGAGTTAAAGCAATTTGAAAGTTGCTGGCCATCTTGGATTTTTAAATTTGATACAGCATTTGATAGGAAACATTCTCAGCTATCACCACACCAAGTTTCAGCTCAATATCACAAAAATTGACCGATTTATAGTATTTTTCCTTTTTTGCTTTGTCGGCCATCTTGGATTTTTGATTTTCAAAAGCTACTACACCTAACTTGCATGTTGAACCAAAATGGCCGCTTCACCTAACTTGCATGTTGAACAAAAATGTCCGCTTCACCTAACTTGCATATTGAACCAAAATGGTCGCTACACCCAACTTGCATGTTGAATCAAAATGGCTGCGTCACCCAACTTGCATGTTGAATCAAAATGGCCGC
>NW_023630258.1:0-1745 GCF_014905685.2 Nematolebias whitei | reverse complement strand
AAGAAAGCCCAGAAACAACCTCATCCTTTCCAAAAACGTTTCGTTGCCGTTTTATAATGGCCCCCCCCCCCCCCCCCCCCCCGCACACTATTTGCTTTCTGGCTTCGATCGTTTACAAATGAAGGCGTCTTACTTGGCGTGACTCCTGCTGTGATGATTCTGTTTTCTGTAAAGAGTTGAATCAACACATTGATTATGTTCATCAAGTGAACAGGTAAAGTTTAAAGTGCTTTTTGATAATGTTAATTTCATACATACCACATGTGGTACATGTGGTGGAATAAAATAATGTTCACAGGGTCCCAGTTACATCCAGCAAAAATATAACACATAAAGAAAAACAGTAATAAGATCTAAAATATGAACAAACAAATACGTTAAACTAAAAGTATAAAAACAATACGCCGAACAACAGATTTTCTCAAAACTGTCATTTTTGGAAGTTGAAATTAAAATTTTTGTCAATTGTCTTGAATGAAAAATGTTTAAAAGTATAAAATTGTATTAACACTATTAAATAACAACTGTTACGTTTTTATATTCCACAAATACTTCCAATGGCAACAAACTGAAGACAAACATGATGAACATGAGGTCACTGAACCCAAAAAGTTTGAGAACCCCTGGTGTAGAGGACCAAAGAAGGTCCACCTAAGTCTGGAGACCTGTAGAGGACCAAAGGAGGTCCACCTAAAGGCCCCGACATACTTGGGCGTACTGTATGTACTTCGTGAGCCGCGCTGACTCCACGTGTACTGTCCGCAGATGGTTAAGACTTCTCACTCGAGCTACACCCTGACCGGATGCAGCCCAGCTCTGCAGGTAAGGGACGTTTACCTTCGGGACAAATTTAGGTTGCTGATTGGTCATTTGCTGACACGCCTACTGGATTGACTGACAGATCGCATCGCGGATCTGACATAAAAAAAACAAAACCCGAGAGCTGCCAGCGGCCCTGGGTAGAGGCAGCCCAGGAGCAGCAGCAGCGGTGTTCTGTGTTTATATGTTGTTAATAAAAAGCTCTGAAAAATTAAAAAACAGGGAGCGCTGGTCCTGCAGCCCACACATCAGACCAACCCAACAGGAAATCTCCAGACCTCCTTCAGCCACGCTGGACCTGATTTTAATTATCTCGTGTCAAATTCCTTCATTTCTCATCATTTCAGTCATGGCATCAACGGAGGAGGAAGAGATCGCTTGACTCTTGGACAACAAAAAAGAAAAGGCCAGACCAGGGATGAAGAAGGGGAATGTAATACACTGGTGAAGGACATGAAGACGATGGACAGCAAGAAACATTTAGAATATTTTCGAATGGATTCTAGCAAGTTCGATGAGGTAGTTGGTGCTTAGCCCCATTTCTTCACCACCAGGGCAGCCACCGCACACCCGCACAGAGAGCGGTTGGTGTTGCACACAAAACAGTCCACCGCCGGGCAGTTTATTGTGCGACACTGAGTACACGGACGTAATAATTGAACTTTGCACGGACATGGCCAGCGGACATCCGTGTTGAGTCCACCTTGAATATGCGCAAACCTCCGTGGAGAGAAGTACGCCTGAGTATGTGGGGGCCTTAAGTCTGTAGACCTGTAGCGGACCAAAGGAAGGACACCTTTCTCTGTAGACCTGCTGAGGACTAGAGGACGTTTATCTGTCTCTGTAGAACTATAGAGGACCAGAATAGGTCCACCTGTACCTGTGCTGAGCACTGGTGGACCTCCAGGTGTGACACTGTAGACCTG
>NW_023630257.1:0-1745 GCF_014905685.2 Nematolebias whitei | reverse complement strand
AATACATGATTCATTAATAACATAGCAGTGGTTTGTGCTGTGTCATTAGGGGCTGGTAGACATTTTACCCATTTGGTAAACGCGCAGGTTACCGTGAGAAAATATTTATTTCCTCTAGAGGTCTTAGTGAGTGGTCCGACCCAGTCAATCTGGAGATCCGACCATGGAAATGCAATGCCTCTATTATGCAGTCGTGCTCTGTGAAGTGGTCTGGATGGTTGAAACTGGCCACAGACCAGGCACCCTTTTATGTAGTCTTTGACATCCTTTTTCATTCCAGGCCAATAAGCAATCTGTTTTAATGCTTTCAGCGTGGCATTGTCACCCTTATGTCCTGCGGACGGAAGGTCATGTGCATGGACTAACATCACCCCCCTGTGGTCATGGGGGACCACGAACACAGGTGAGGACGTCCGTCCATGAGCAAAAGTTAGGATGCCTTTAAGTAGTTTTAGCTGTTTGCGCAGCTGAAAGAGGACTTTAAGGTCTGGAATGGAATCCAGTTAATCTTTCGATGGAGTGTATTTGTCTGGGTCAGTCAGATACAGCATCATCGAGTTAATTGCAGGATCCAACTTCTGAAGTTGGATAATGTCTGGGTCAGTCAGCATTGGGCGCACAGAAACTGTGTTATCAGCAGGTTTAGCTGCAGCTTGTGCACGTGTGACTGCCATCACCTCAGTTGTAGCTTGTGACGACTGAGTGTTGAGTAGCCAGGAGGGGTCAAAGGACCACGTGGGTCCGTCAACGGCTCCTTCCTTGGCTAGGGAGTCTGCAAGGTCATTGTAGTGCTTGTCATCGCCTGGGACTCTGGAGTGTCCTGGAACTTTCTTCCAGAAGATCTGTAGATCATGTGATGTCACTAAGTGATCACATGTCATGAAAAGCTCTTTGTGTTTTACCACCTTTTTGTTGCTTGTGAGAAAACCGTTCTGTTTCCACAGAGCGAGATGACACAAGAAACTAAGTTGAGCATAGTTAAAGTCAATGCAGATGACTAGCGTCTGGATGGAGCGTTCCACTGCCATCTGTAGGCCTATTAGGATTGCAGCTATTTCAGCGTACTGAGAAGACTGAGAGCCCAATTTATAGCCAAATGTGACCTGTTCTAGGTCTTGGAGGAGAATTCCTCCAACACCTGCTTTGCAGATTTTCTCGTGGTGGAATGAGCATCCATCCACGTACAATGTCGCCATATCTTTACAGATATTGCCATCAAAGAAGTGGTGATTTGGGTCCTCAGCAGCTGAGGGTTTACTCACAACCGGCTGTTGGGTGGCTGGTACATCCTGTGTACATTCTTGGCAGATTGCCAAATCAGTGCCCAAGTGTGACTTCTTATTTTGACCGTAGCGGATGTCTAGGTTAAAACTTTGAAGTGCCATAAGCCATGTGGCTACCCGTGAGTTTGTCACCACACCATCTCTGATGCGTTGGCTGTTCAGAAACGTTACTGGCTGGTTTTGTGTCTCAACAATGATCCTCTGTCCACCAATATAGCAGGAGAAATGTTTCACTGCCCACACAGTTGTCAATAGAGCCTTCTCACAGTCTGAATACCGTAATTCAGGGCCTGCCATTGTTTTGCTGGCGTAGGCCACAACACGCTTGTCTTTGTCGTGTATTTGGTACAGACCTGCACTCATGCAGTGAGTTGAGAAGCCCACTTCCAAGTAGAACTCTTTGTTGTAGTCTGGGTAGACTAGACATGGGGCTAACTTGAGCCTGTCTTTGAGAGCGTTCAT
>NW_023630256.1:0-1746 GCF_014905685.2 Nematolebias whitei | reverse complement strand
GTTTTTTTTTTTTTTTTTAATAAAAACTTTAAATTTCTCATTCATTTAATTTCTCGGCGATATGACGTAAAGTTAAAATTGTAATAAAGTGCGCCCGTATCTGTCGTTAGTCACTGTAATGTTGTTTGATGCAGGACCAAAGCTCATTCTAAGAACTCCCACTGGGATGAAACTACAATACCTGACGTGATCCAACAGCAGCCGAGGGTTCACCAGATCACAACTCGAGGTGAACGAAGTGAAGGCGCGAGCGTTCGAGTGGTAAACCAAAACAAAATCGTGCTCGTGTGGAAGAGCGATGAAACTCCTCTGATCGATAATCACTTTTTCTCAATCAAATGTTATTGATGACATCAAGACGACAATAATCAAAGACCAATCAGAGAGTGACGTCGACAGGATGAGGAGGCGCCGATGATCCTGACACTTCGGGTCCAGGGACCAGATTTAGAAAATAAATGGTTTAAAATAAATTCAACATGGAGTCTGACGCGGGAAAGAGAATTAATCTGTGATGCGTTAGAAGAACCTGGGAAAACTGAACGCCCGTAAATTAGAATCAGACTGTTGTTAATATTTATTCTCTACAGTTGTGACATATTTTAGACACAATTTGTTGCGTGCACTCTATAAAGATTGCTCACTCTTCCTTGGGATGTTGGACTTAAAAAGGTGTTCCTCAGGTATCTGTACAGAGCCCACTGCAGTATCACTTTCTATGCTGATGATTTTTTGTGCATCAACAACCTCATAAAAAACTTTTAACCTTTAGACACATAAATGTCTAGTATTGATCTTTATTTTAAACAACACAAGAAACAATAAAAATCATTTAGTTGAATAGCTGAAAATGTGTCGAGTTTATTTATTTAATGAAAGTATTTCTTGCTGCGAACAGTTCAGGTGTTGGTGTGAGGTCCTGACCTGATCCCCGACTCTGCAGCGCCACCACGTCCCGCAGCCAGGCTCCGGTCCGCAGGTCCCACAGTTTGACCGTCCCGTCGTCGGAGCTGGACAGAACCAGACCTCTGCAGAACTGCAGGCAAGTCACCGCCGACTGATGTTTGTTGGGGCCTGCAGAAACACGTGGGCACACCGTGACCTCTGACCTCAGCCACAACGCTGACTAACATGTCAACGTTCTGCCAAGTTTAAACAGTTTGACTCAATTGTTTTGTTTTCTTTGACAACTGGGAGCGATGGTTCTCAAATATTTTGGTGATTGACCTTGAAATGATATTGACAAAGGCTTGTGACCTCATCTAGTGCCAGTTTTATAAACACGTTCTACTCAAAACCCTGTTAAACTCATAATGACAACAAAAACAGCTTTACAATAAAAATACATCTTTTTACTAATATCTGACCATTTTTATCCTTTGAAAAAAGAATGTGGTGAAATGATACCGTGAATTAATCTGTGGAGATTATCTAAGGATCCCTGCTTGGTCCTTTTAATAAACCCAACTTTGGGAACCGCTGGTTTGAAGCGATCAGAGATCGAAGGTGAATGGTTTAGCAGTTTTCAGCGAGCTGCATCTTAAAACGGTGGCCTGGATATTAAAATGCATGTTCATACAACTCTAGTCTCTCTATGGTTTCTAAGAAGCCAGATGTTTTTTGGTGCTTTGCCACTGTCTCAGTTCTCATTGGTTCTGCACCAGTTAAGGGCCGGCACCCAGCCCCACTCAGCCCGGGCTATGGGACCACCTTGTTGGTGGTTCGACGCGAGCTGCTCTCAGGTGA
>NW_023630255.1:0-1746 GCF_014905685.2 Nematolebias whitei | reverse complement strand
TATGGATGAATGTTGGATGGTTGGCTGTATATATGGATGTGTGTATGGTTGTTCTATGGTTGGATGTATATTTGGATGTGTGTATGGTTGGATGGATGCTGGATGGTTGTATGTATATATGTATACATGTATGAGTGGATAGATGTTGGATGGTTGGATGTATATATGGATGCATGAATGGTTGGATAGTTGGATGTATATATGGATGCATGTACGGTTGGATGGATGCTGGATGGTTGGATGTATATATGGATGCATGAACGGGTGGATGGATGTTGGATGGTTGGAAGTATATATGGATGCATGTATGGTTGGATGGATGTTGGATGGTTGGATTATATATGGATTCATGTATGGGTGGATGGATGTTGGATGGGGACTGGGGAGAAGGAAATGCCAAAATGCCAGAAGTCCAGTGTGAAGCACCCACAGTCAGTGATGGTCTGGGGTGTCATGTCAGCTGCTGGTGTTGGTCCACTGTGTTTTATCAAGCGCAGGGTCAATGCAGCTAGCTATCAGGAGATTTTGGAGCACTTCATGCTTCCATCTGCTGAAAAGCTTTATAGAGAGGAAGATTTCATTTTTCAGCACGACCTGGCACCTGCTCACAGTGCCAAAACCACTGGTAACTGGTTTACTGACCATGGTATTACTGTGCTCAATTGGCCTGCCAACTCTCCTGACCTGAACCACATAGAGAACCTGTGAGATATTGTGAAGAGAAAGTTGAGAGACGCAAGACCTAACACTCTGGATGAGCTTAAGGCCGCTATCGAAGCATCCTGGGCCTCCATAACACCTCAGCAGTGCCACAGGCTGATTGCCTCCATGCCACGCCGCATTGAAGCAGTCACTCATGCAAAAGGATTCCCAACCAAGTATTGAGTGCATAACTGAACATGATTATTTGAAGGTTGGCGTTTTTTGTATTAAAAACACTTGTCTTTCATTGGTGGGATGAAATATGCTAATTTTTTTGGGACAGGCATTTTGGGTTTTCATGAGCTGTATGCCATAATCATCAGTATTAAAACAATTAAAGACCTGAAATATTTCAGTTGGTGTGCAATGAATCTGAAATATATGAAAGTTTCATTTTTATCATTACATTATGGAAAATATTTACCTTTATCACAATATGCTATTTTTTTTAGAAGGACCTGTATATATGGATGCATGTATGGTTGGATGGATGTTGGATGGTTGGATGTATATATGGATGCATGTATGAGTGGATAGGTGTTGGATGGTTGGATATATATATGGATGCATGTATGAGTGAATAGATGTTGGATGATTAGATGTACAAATGGATGCATGTATGAGTGAATAGATGTTGGATGGTTAGATGTATATATGAATGCAAGTATGAGTGGATAGATGTTGGATGGTTAGATGTATATATGGATGCATGTATGGGTGGATGTATGTTGGATGATTGGATGTATAAATGGATGGATGTATGGGTGGATGGATGTTGGATGATTGGATGTATAAATGGATGCATGTATGGTTGGATGCATGTTGGATGCTTGGATGTATATATGGATGCATGTATGGTTGGATGGAAGTTGGTTGGATGGATATATGGATGGATGGATGGATATTGGATGGTTGAATGTCAGGTCTATGGATGCATGTATGAGTGAATAGATGTTGGATGGTTAGATGTATATATGGATGCATGTATGAGTGGATGGATGTTGGATGGTTGGATGTATAAATGGATGGATGTATGGGTGGATG
>NW_023630254.1:0-1746 GCF_014905685.2 Nematolebias whitei | reverse complement strand
GCATATGGCAGGCTTGAAAACATCTCTTCAGCCATCGTGGCAAGCTTCAAATCATCCTATCAGACTCATTGACAAGCTTAAAAAACAACACATAAAGTCACCTTAGCAAGATTGAAAACACAATTCAAACACATTTGCAAGCTTGAAAACACCCATTAGGACATAGTGGCAAGCTTGAAAACATCACTTGAGACAAATTGGCAAGCTTAAAAACATCACTTTGTACATTGTGGCAAGCTTGAAAACATCACTTTAGACATATTGGCAAGCTTGAAAACATCACTTCAAACACACAGTAACAAGCTTGAAAACATAACTTGGACATTGTGGTGTAGTATGACATATGCAGGATATATTCATACATTTACGGGTTCTTCATTTTTCTGACTGTGTAGCATGCGTGCATTGAGTTTAACAGAAATGTAACGAGAGACGTTATTTATCTTTGACCCATCAAAATGAATGCGGTCATTTATTTACAGAATCAAAGTTTAACATCAAACATTTACATTAATTTGGCAAAATATGAAAACAATAACATGGCTAGTTTCACAGGAAGTGGGAACAATACGGAGATTGTTGTCACTTTTCAGCAGAACAGCAGACATCAATCACACGGCGGTGATTGAGAAACTTTGCTTCAGACATTTCTAAAATATCTGTAATGATTTTAGGAGAAAGGAGAGTTTAAAGATGGAAAATGGAGATTTATCTTACAGAGAGATGTGTGAGGGAATTTATCTGTGGTAACCAGAACGTGCACGCTCCTTCAGATCTCAGCTTGGCCACGGTACGCTTGGTCGAAATAGAACTTTTACCTGGTTGATGATAGATCAGGTCGGCGTGAAGTCCTTCTTTTGACTCTTTCAGCGTCTTCGTTGAGAACAGCTAAAATACTTTTAGGAGTCGTGTGAGGTTATCCAAACAGAAGTTATAATCCCCAAAATCGTCTCTGGATTCTGGATTCCAATAGAAGCATCCTGGACGCCTGCGTTAGCATCCAAGAACTCTGAACTCTTTAACTCTCTTCAGAGAGTTAAAGTCTGGAACTCTTCTCCAGGAAAAACTTTCAAGCTCTGAAAAACTCCTCAGTTGAACTGGGAAGTCGCCACATTTAAATGGGTTCGACTTCCGAGTCATTTGAGAGCTTTTTGATTGGTCGATGGACCAGAACAGAGGTGTGGTTTGTGATGTAAGGTGTTATGAAAAGTCAAGGATAGAGATTAAGATTGTTTAAAACAGACAGAAAGATTATTGGAGAAAACCAGACTTCGTGGCGTCTCTTCTCCTAGTATCTGCTGTGAAAGTTAAACATGACATTTCTTTTCAGTAAACTTTTTAGTTGACCGAAGCCTGAACTTTGACACACACTTACAAACTTGCTCATTGAAGACAGAAAAATCAAGAAATGCATATTACCCTGATTTCTTCTTTGAACGAGGAATAAAAATCATTACTTACTGTTTATGTAAATAAAAATGAGTAGTTCTCTTCAACCTGTAAACATTGTTTGAACTAACACAATTTGATTATTAAAACATTTGTAAAATAGTAATGATCATAGAGAATTGTCATTTCTACTTGATTAATTCAAGAAAGAAAGTCTCAGGATGGGTCAAACTGTATTTCTGGATGCAGATCAATGAAATGACAGTTTCTGTCCCATAAGGTCAGTTTTGACATAGGCCTAGTCCACTACAGTCCCCCCTTTGGAAATCATCACCTGTCCATGGGGATGAATTCCAA
>NW_023630253.1:0-1746 GCF_014905685.2 Nematolebias whitei | reverse complement strand
GCTGGACGATATGGCCAAAACTTTTATCACGATATATCTCTTAATTTTGGTCGATAACGATATAATTCGATATCGATATAAACAATAAAAAAGCCTCAGAAAATCTACAAAACTATACAAATAAATTAATGTTCACCTTTTATTTGTATTTAGCCTTAAAAAAAAAAAATGAAATCACTGTCAAATAAACATAAAATTCTCAACTTTGTCAATATTAATAGTTTTGACTTTAAACAACAACTTTAAAATTGACAGCATTGAAATTCGTTGTTAATGAAATAACATTTTTGGGTGTCGTTATTGATGAGAAGCGGACGTGGAAATCTGATGTAGAATACTTAAAAATAAAAATAACAATCAATAAAATTACTGTATAAAGTAAAATAGTTTTTGAATGACAAAGCTTTGTATATATTGTAGAATGTAATGATTGTTCCATATGAAATAGAATAATTACAAACCCTATTTTTATTTTTACAAAAAAGAGCTATAAGAATTATTAGTATTATGAAGTGCTTTGGTCACCCAACAAATATATTATGTCATCAGTTGAAATTATTAAAATGTTATGATTTGGTTGAATATAGTATTTTACAAGTCACGTATAAAGCTCATAAAAATATTAGCCCCAAATATTCAATTAAAATTTGTAAAAAATAAATATAAAAAAGGAGAGTCAATATAACTTAAGGGAATGTAAATGTTTGTAAAACCTCATTTAGAACTGGTCTGAAGGAGCTGTGTTGTAATTCAGGGAACAGGATTATGGAATTGTCTTGATATCACCATAAACATTTCTAAAACAATTTATATGTTTAAAAAGATGATAGTTAAAGTTGTTGTGAAGGTTTAGGACCAGGTGAAGGATACCTGAAGTTTTTTTGTTTTCAGTTTGGAGATTGTTCAAGTCAAGGTTGTCGTTTGTTTGTAGTTATTTTGTATTTTTTAAATTAGGGGCAGATAAGAATTTTTTTCTTCTTTCTGCAACATTTTCATTCAATGTTTTTTTCTTTCTGATGAATTTGTTTTATTTTAAATGAATGAATAAATGATAAAACCAAACAAAAAAAACCCTGCAGCGCTGGGGGTGTTTCAGGGACACGTTGGCTCAAGTTTTATTGTGCTTCATCTTGTGACTCATCATCTTCTGTCAGGTGGAACAAGTTCGATGTTCCAAACGCTGGTTAGAACGACTCCGTCACATTTTGCAGCTCACTGACTGAAACCTGCAGTTTATCAGATCTTAGAAAACCGAACCACTTCCAAACCAGCAAATTAGTCTTTCCTCTCTTATCAGTGATGTTATCTGCTTCTCTTCACTTGTGAAAGCTTGTTCAGTCACATTCTGACGATCATGGGAACTCATTTTGAAGAGAAAACAACGCGCGTTGGAGATTAGCCTAGCTTAGCCTGCTACCACTAGCCTTCTGGACTTGAGCTCTGCGTAACATTGCGTCACCACGCACTTACGTAGTTGTGTCGCACCTTTTTCTGTCCGGGTTGAAACTGAAGTGGCCGCTTCAGCCCAAACAGAAAACGCTGTTATCCTATCGAAATATCGAAAATGTGCTTAAAATTCATGTCATCATTAATGAATAAAAGTATATCACGAGATAAATCGATATCAAATTATTGTCCAGCTCTAGTAATTATTGTCAAATTTAAGAAGAAATGGTCATTTGTTTTGCACGTAGTACCGTTTTTCGACCACTGGATGGCAGTATAAGACTGTTTGAACCAAAGGAT
>NW_023630252.1:0-1746 GCF_014905685.2 Nematolebias whitei | reverse complement strand
TCGGTACCTGATCAGATGAGCAAAAGCAGACGAGGGCTGAGGCAAAAACGTGGTCGTGGTCAAGGCAAGGGTCATGAACGTGATGAGTCAATCAATGGAATGCTGGAAAGTCTACTGCTGATGAAACAGGATAGAGAATCTGGCCCAGACTGAGAGGAATGAGTGAACTTAAGTACTGACTGGACCAGGTGGTGGAGCTGTGGGATAATGAGCGGTGACAGGTGACATGAGTTGAGTGATTACTGAGTGTGCAGCATGACAGAGGAGCTGACAGAGAGCAGAGCTATGACAACTGCAGGTTTTTTTTTTTTTTTTTTTACAAATAGGATGGCTAAAAGAAAAAGGTAACAAAAAAAAAACAGTTAGATTCTAAGGCGAATGTAGAAAACTAAAAACAGGAACATGTCTGCATTGGTCCCTGCCAGGGGTCCGACAGATTCTTAAAGCCACTTAAGCCCCTTATCCACAGGGCCCTTTGGTACTCCTATGTAACTAGTTATGGCCGATTGCGTGTTTTATCCACAATGCCTTTAGCGGTGGAACCCACCCCATTTTTGGGACCTAATTCTCTGAGGTCCCAGGTCTGGTTCTTGTAGGGTCTAGATGTGACATCAGCGCATTTTAGGTCACTGATTGGTCAGGGGGCGTATTCATTGGTGGAGGGCGGAGATTCAGTCTTCCACCGGAAATCCCGATCCACCATTTTCTTTTTCACCCGCTATAACAGACAACAAGAAATCGGAGGAGCATATTTTGGAATATTTTATAAGGTAAAACAAATAATCGTGGCACAACCGTGGTAGAATGCTGAAGTTCAGGCATTTCTCTGTTTGCTGGCCGACGAACAAGTGCAGAGCGAGCTAGATGGAACCAAATGAAATGAAAAGATTTTTCAAGAGGTGTCTGCGCAGATGGCGGTGCAGGGCTCCATCGCACACCAAAGCAAAGAGGAAAGCTTAAAAAACTAAAAAGCGATTACTAAACGATTAAGGACCACAACGGTAGGAGTGGAGCAAACAGAAGAAACTGGAAGTGGTTTGTACAAATGGATGCCATTTACGGCAAACGCCCAGCCAACAAAGGGAGGGAGAGTGGCCTAGACACGGCCACTGTTCTTCTGGAATCTATAGTTGATGGTGAGTGTATTTTATTCACTTTAAGCATATTTCCTTTTCCTCATGCAACCGTTTCTTTGCGTTTTCTGAAAGTACTCTGAACAAACAAGGCTGACACGGTTAAGTCGTCATTAGTTAGCATCATTGCTAACTGTACTCTGTTGCTGTTTTTCCACTCTTATTTTGATGCAGAAAGTCCCACTGAAGATGAAGGTTCGCCAGATTCTGTTTTTGACTGTCCAATCCTCCCCGCTTCTGACCCTTCCCGACCACACCAGCTCCAAGTACATCTACGCCACCAAGTACATTTACGCCACCGGGCACATCTACGCCACAGGGCAACACGCAGCATAGCGGCACCAAACAGCACCCGTTACTAGGTAAGAAGCAACAATCGTGTTTAACATCACATTGATCATGTTGATATGAATGTTGTTTTGTTTTTGTTGTAAAACACCTTGCATGTATTCAAACTACTTGTTTATTCAGTTGTAATGTATAAATGTTAAATTTAATTATTCATTTATTACTTAAACTTTCATTTATGGAAGTCCAACATTTTACTGACCACATCAACTCTGTGGATAAATATATCAAGTTCACACGAGAAGATGTAAAAAATGACAGGTTG
>NW_023630251.1:0-1746 GCF_014905685.2 Nematolebias whitei | reverse complement strand
GTGTGTGTGTGTGTGTGTGTGTGTGTGTGTGTGTGTGTGTGTGTGTGTGCTGGTTTTTACAACACTAGAATCAAAATGATAACATTTAAATAGAATTGATTAAATTCTCGTTTTTTCAAAATACAATACAATACTTATCAAGTCTGTGTAGTGATTCCTGCTGAATTCAGTGTCGATCCAGCTGATAAGCTCTTTGAATGAGATGAGCTCAGTCTTGATTATTCAAAGACTCCAGGAAACATTCTTCTTAAAAAAAAATTTAATTTACCCTTTATTTATACAGGTAGTCTCATTGAGCCACGAGAACTCATTTTCAAGGGAGACCTGTTTAGGGAGCAGATGGTGGGGGTTAAGGGCCTTGCTCGGGGGCCCAGAGTGGGGTGAATGAGGGTGGAAGTAGGTGTGGGTGTTCCACCTTTTCCGTCCACATTTTGATGTTTATGGTACCGGGAGTTGAACCTGCGACTTTCCGATCATAGGCCCATCTTCTAACCTCTGTGCCACCACTCCTCAAAAAATACTTAAAATAATAATAATAATACTTTAAATGTCTTCATTCTTGGGGACCCTGTGTACATAATTCCGCTCCACCACCTGTACCACATGAGGTGCGAATGACAATAAAGAAACTCTGACTCTGATTCTTTATGGCATAGTCTTTTAGACCAGTGAAAATTTATTTTCTGGTAGCTAAATAGATTTCAGCTAAAATCTGCCAATATGAGAGCACTGTGACAAGATTCAAACCGAGTTTCTAAAAACTTTACCTCAAAGCAGCCTAACTTTGAGACGTTTTAAATTTGATAAATGGGTCTTCAGATTTTCTGAGGATCTCTGTTGTTGAACTTTGGCAGCTTTTTCTTTTCTCTCTTTCCCCTGAACATTTGGAGGATTTTTATTTTAAGTCACTTAATTTTCACTCGTGTCATTCAGGCATAAAAAGGTTATTATTCCCAAGGGATGACGCAGAATCAACATCAAACAAGATGCAATTTGTTTCCTGTTGCAAAAATAC
This sequence comes from Nematolebias whitei, assembly GCF_014905685.2. Lineage (NCBI taxonomy): Eukaryota > Metazoa > Chordata > Actinopteri > Cyprinodontiformes > Rivulidae > Nematolebias > Nematolebias whitei. The sequence goes on along the minus strand of NW_023630251.1, from coordinate 731 downwards.
AATTGATCTAATTTATTTAGTTGAATCTATATAAATACCAAAAATAACAGATTTACCAATTTAAAAATATAGTATTTTAGCACCACAATGTGATTCCTAAAGAGCTACCACTTGAAAACTTTACACATGATAAGCTATAAGATGAAGCCTCTCTGAGGTTTTGTGTCAGCTGTTTGCTGGATTTATTGTATATTTTCATATAAAGTCATAACTTTCACATGCTGTTCATCTGCTGTAGATTAGTTGTTTTGTTCACTTGTACACTTTTTTGTCACTTTTTCATTTATTACTTTGCACAATACGCTATCATGATGAGGTATGAGGACAGAAAACTTGTGAAAAAGAAGCAAACGACAAAATACTTTAAAGGAAAATCTTGAGTATCAAGAAACAACTGTTAAGAAAGTCTGGATTTTTAAAAGACATCAGAGATGGTTTAAAGCTATTGCACAAAGTAACACTTCAAAATTTTCAAGCTTAAAAAAAATCAAAAAGAGTATTTGCATAAAACCTAATGCACATCTGAAGCAATAATGCTGTATATTCAGTTTACCATATTTTTCGGCCTATAAGTCAGTTTTTTTTGCATAAATTACATGCCCTGCAAATTATATGTCGAAGCAACATATTTATGGATTTTCCCTCATATTTACAGGTCCTTCTCAAAAAATTAGCATATTATGATAAAGGTCATTATTTTCCATAATGTAATGATAAAAATGAAACTTTCA
>NW_023630250.1:0-1747 GCF_014905685.2 Nematolebias whitei | reverse complement strand
AAACTAACACATCAAGTTATTCATAAATCTCCACAAGTCTGTTGCAACGCCTTCACTGGATTAGTTTTATTTCTCTTCTAGAAATTCAAACATCTATGAAATGAGAATGGATGGTTAAAACTTTTAAAGGAGCATGTACAACTCACATCCATGAAAAGGTTGTTTCAAATCATATCCTGAAATCTTTCACTTTCTTGTATAACTGGCAGAATCGTTTTTTTCAAAGTTTTCTTGTTTTTTCCGTTTTCCATTTTCTTCTCCTCTTGATGTTTCTCCTTCTGTGTATTTAATCCATCAAACCTTCAAAAAGTGGGAAAGCTTCTCCGACGTTATGCCCTAGTTTCCTCTCCTCCCTCTGAAATAGTAAAAATCTAGGGGCTGGGCTATTTCTGAATCCTCCTTGTGCATTTTTTTTGTACATCAGCAGGTTTTCATGCTTGTCTTTGTCATGGTGTGTATACTATACTTTATAAAATGCTGAAATATGTGGCATTTGTAACATTTTAAACACTCACAGTTTTTCCTGCACATTAACACACAGGGTCATTACTAGTTTCTTTCAGAGTGTATGTCACACTTTGTATTTTTGGTGCTGTTTTGTGTACCAGGAGGTAATGGGAAGCAGAAGCTGCCTCTGTGGCAGGTGTTTACTTTCCATGTGCTTCTTCTTAGACAGTCTGTGCTTCACCGAGGTCCTGTTCTCCATATTAAGGCACAATGGTGACCTAGTCAGTGAAAGAGCTGCTTGACTTTGGAATACCAGAAACAAAGCATGACAGACATGTTCATATGTTCGTATTTGCAAAGGTTGAAGCAGCTTTAGTACCTTATTCTTACTGTAAGTACTGTAAAGGAATGAAATACACATTTCCTACTGCATGCAGTATGGGTGAATAGGTCACAACAATGAATGTACAAACTGATGCAAAATAACCACTTTGGTTTGTAAACCATCTAAATTCAGGAATCCTTGTGGATTTTGATAGTTCCAGATGACATTGTGATCTGTGGTGAGAAGAGGAGACAGGTGGAAGAGAACTTGGAGAGGTGGAGGTATGCACTTGAAAGAAGAGGATAGAAAGTCAGCCGTAGTAAGACAGAGTACATGTGTGAAAATGAGAGGGAGGCTGGTGGAACAGTGAGGCTACAAGGAGCAGAGATTAATAAATTAAATAAATTGGTAGCCAGAACTGCCGTCCAGAGCTATTACAGGGCTTCGGTGTGCGGCCATGAGGTTGTCAGGCAACTTGTAATGTCCATGGCGAAAGGCCGGGCGACCATCCAATATCTTGCAATGGGGCCTGTGGAGCTGGAGCGGGTGACGTGGAGGCCTGGGGCTGTGGAGTGGGCGACGTGGAGGCCTGGGGCTGTGGAGCGGGTGACGTGGGGGCCTGGGGCTGTGGAGCGGGCGACTTGGAGGCCTGGGGCTGTGGAGCGGGCGACGTGGAGTCCTTGGGGTGTGCAGCGGTGACGTGGAAGCCTTGGGGTCTGCAGCAGGTGACATGGAAGCCTTGGGGTCTGCAGCGGGTGACGTGGAGGCCTTGGGGTCTGCAGCGGGTGACATGGAGGCCTTGGGGTCTGCAGCGGGTGACATGGAGGGCTGTGGCTCTGCAGAGGGTGACGTGGAGGGCTGTGGCTCTGCAGCGGGTGACGTGGAGGGCTATGGTGCTGCAGCGGGCGATGGGGTCAGAGCTGCAGCAGGCGATGGGGTCAGAGCTGCAGCGGGCGATGGGGTCAGAGCTGCAGC
>NW_023630249.1:0-1747 GCF_014905685.2 Nematolebias whitei | reverse complement strand
TTTGGGGATGAAAACCTGACGAGAGGCTGACCGAGATCCCTAGCAGGTTGCAAAACTCCCTCCAGAACTTGGAAATGAATTGGGGACCTCGGTCAGACACAATGTTCTGGGGGAGCCCATGGAGCCTGAAAACCTCCTTGGCCATGATAACGCTGAGCTCCTTGGAAGAAGGTAACTTGGGGAGAGGAACCAGGTGGACCATTTTAGAAAAACGGTCCACAATGGTCAATAACACTGAATTACCTTCAGAAGGGGGTAATCCAGTCACAAAGTCCATAGCAATATGTGACCATGGGCGTGAAGGAATTGGCAGTGGTCGTAGCAGCCCGGCAGGTGGGCGATTGGAAGACTTGGCACGATTGCATTCGGGACATGACTTGACAAAGTGCTTGGTGTCCTCCGTAAGCGTAGCCCACCAGAATCGGGCGCGAATGAGTTGGAGGGTCTTGGTGATTCCTGGGTGACAGAACAACTTTGATGAATGGCATAATTCAAGAACCTCTTTTACCTTTTGATTGGGGACAAACAGGCGCCCCCTAGGACAGGTGGGTGGACGTGGCTCGGAGAGTTGGACTTGTTGGAGATCGAGTTCTAATTGAGTCAAAGAAAGACGTACGGTCTCAGGCAGGATGAACTCGACCTCTTCTGAGGGCCCTTCCTTGACCTCAAAGACCCGGGACAGGGCATCCGGCTTGGCATTCTTGGGCCCGGGTCTGTAAGAGAGGGTGAAACTGAACCGAGAGAAAAACATAGCCCACCTGGCCTGACGGGGATTGAGTCTCTTTGCTGTGCGAAGGTACTCCAGGTTTTTATGGTCGGTCCATACCAAAAAGGACTTCTTCGCACCTTCCAGCCAGTGCCTCCATTCCTCCAGGGCCATCTTGACTGCCAAAAGCTCACGGTCTCCCACGTCGTAGTTTCTCTCAGCGGGGGAGAGTGCCCTGGAGAAGTAAGCACAGGGGTGGATCTTACCATCTGTGCTGCGCTGACTGAGGATGGCGCCCACCCCGGTGCTGGATGCATCGACCTCCACAATGAATTGTTTCTCGGGGTCTGGAGAGTGCAAGATTGGAGCAGAGGAAAACAATGTTTTGAGCTTCTGGAATGATTGGTTGGCAACGGAGTCCCAGATGAACTTGGTCTTAGATGAGGTGAGAAAATGAAGAGGAGCTGCAACTGAACTGTAGTTCTTAATGAACCTCCTATAAAAATTTGCAAAACCGAGAAACCTTTGCAGCTGTTTACGATCCTTGGGCTTGGGCCAATCCACCACCGCTGATACCTTCCCGGGTTCCATGGATACTTGACCTGGAGAAATGTTGAACCCAAGGAATGAGGTGGACACTTGGTGGAAAGCACACTTCTCTGCCTTGACAAACAAGTTGTTCTGTAAAAGGCGGGTTAAGACAGCTCTGACATGGCGACGTTGAGAAATGCTATCTTGTGAAAAGATAAGTATGTCATCAAGGTAAACAAAAGCGTAAATGTTAATCATGTCACGAAGGACATCATTAACCAGGGCTTGGAAAACGGCAGGAGCGTTGGTGAGGCCGAATGGCATAACAAGATATTCATAATGGCCATCTGCGGTATTAAAAGCCGTCTTCCATTCATCTCCCCGCCGTATCCTGACCAAATGGTAAGCGTTGCGAAGATCCAGTTTGGTGAATATCTTAGCATTTTGGATTATATCAAAAGCAGAGTTCATGAGGGGCAGAGGATACTTGTTCTTTATGGTTATTTTGTT
>NW_023630248.1:0-1747 GCF_014905685.2 Nematolebias whitei | reverse complement strand
TGCTGACGGTTCAGACAAACCAAGATTACACAGATAAGGCTGAACGCATGAAGAAGCATCAGAAAAAACCCAAGAGGTTTCTGTGTAACTTTATCAGAAAGGGGGCCGCCAAAAAGGCGTACCTGTCAATAACACTCTAAGGTGTCCTCACACACGAAGCACTTCTGGACGGTGGGGCAGACATAACAATTATGTCAGCTAAACTGTTCGAGGAGCTGAGGACAGCCGCTGCCGATGTTAACAGGATAATACCTCTATCTGATTGTGCTATAGAAATGCAGGGTCTCTCAGAGAAGAGAACAACCCTGACAGCTATAGCAATGGTTTACATGCAGATTGGCAAAATGACACTGTACCACCCAGTACACGTGTCTCGTGTTGACTCATTCCCATTTTTGGTTGGCCAGGATTTTATAAATCGCTTCGACGTGATTATAGATTATGGTGATCAAACAATGTGGACAACAGTGAGCAAACCACTGCCAATAGATACGCCTCCGGAGTGTAACACAGACTGCCCAACAGCAGGTAACGTGGAAGGCGCAAAGGACTCCTCAGCCGAGGACACGAGCCCGGTGAGTACTCCTCTGACATCATGTGAAACCAAAAAGACCCACCAAGTGGTCCAAACTCTGACCCAACAAGACAGCAAGACCTCTGTGAGCTGGAGCAGTCAGGTCCACCAAACACTACCTACCACTGGTAGTTAAAGGTGTAGAGATCCAAGGGTCCCACACCAACGATGCTGTTCTGTCTCTGTGGACAGATAAATCAGCAATTGACCGAGCTTTCTACGAAACCTTGGTTCACAAACACGTTGGTCTAGAACTAATTAAAAAAGCTTTCCGCTTTCCATTAGTTCCCAATAGTTCACAGGTAATGACCGCAGAAGGAGTCATTAACCTAAAACTGAACTGGAACCAACGAGAACTGGTTCACCCATTTCTCGTTATCAAAAACTTACCACATGCATCCTACATAGGCTCTGACATTTTGGTAAGGTTGGGTGTCCGCGTAGACACCATCAACAAGGTGCTGTGGTCCCTAAAACCAGCCACTAAGGATCCTCCTGTGCTAGACACAGCAAACCTTAAGGCTGGGCAGACCATTCCAGAGGCCTGCCAGGTTGCTAGCAACCAAATAACCACAGTACCACCTCAGGTGACTAACCTAATGGTGCGAATCCACATCATAGTTGGACAAGCTATTAGCCATAAACAGGCATATTTTCAACCCTCTCCTGCATTTTTCAACTTGGGACTGTCCGTGGAAGCCACGAACCAAGTGAGTCTTGACTCCAGGACCACATCTATTGCTGTGTGCAACACAGGCATGGATGAGGTGCTGATCCCAAAAAACACTATGCTAGGATGGTTGATCTCCACTGACTTTCATGATTTTGAACTAGGCATTCCAGTTCTGGGAGGACTCCCAGATAATCTGGTACCGAGTCAAGAAACTGGGCCAGTATGGTGCACGAAACCAACACAGGCCATAGCTCTTTTCTCAACCAATGACGTCGACCAAGGACCACAAACCTATGGTGTCTTACCCATAGACAGGTCCGACGACTCAGAAAAGGATTCGTTGGAGCTCCCCAAGGAGCAAGAACCCTCATCAGTCTCATCACAGATTGAACAGGTGGTCGCTCAAGCCAACACTCTGACATCTGGTGAAGGCTGCACAGAAATCTGTTGGAGTCAGTCTCCCCACCATCACAGACATCTACACCTCCAGATGCAGGAAG
>NW_023630247.1:0-1747 GCF_014905685.2 Nematolebias whitei | reverse complement strand
ATGACGTGCATCTGAATTAATAAAATGTGGACGGAAACGTTAATTATCTTTGACTCACCAACGACAGTGGGTCATTTATTAACAGAATCAAGTTTAACACATCACACATTTACATTAATTGGCAAGAATTGAAAATAACAACAGCTTATTAATCAGTTTTACAGGAAGTAAACAATACAGCGATTGTTCTCACTTCCAGTAGTACAACAAACGTCAACCACACGGCGGTGATTGAAAAACTTTGCTTCAGACATTTCTAAAAATATCTGTAATGATTTTTAGCAGATAGAAGAATTTTAAAGATGGAAAGATGAAGTTTATCTTGAGAGAGATGTGTGAGGGAATTTGTCTGTTTTAACCAGAACAGCACGCTCCTTTGGACCAGCTTGTCCCAACGGTACACTTTGGTTGAATATCGACTTTTTACCTTTCTGAAGATATGTCAGTTCCGGCGTAAAGTTCCACTTCGAGCCACTTTTCAGCGTCTCCGTAAGAACAGCTAAACCTCGGGAGTCGTGAGATCATCCAGAACAGAAATTTCATAATTCCCAGATCTTCTCTCGTTCAGTTTGATTTTCTTTCAGCAGCATCCTGAATTCCAGCCTTCATGAACTCTGGAACTGCTGGAGCTGCAAACTCTCCACCCGACTCCAACTGGAGGTGGAACCTCTTGCAGAACTCTCCATCATCAGCTGACTCTTCTTCAACTGGGTTGAACTAGGAAGTGCCAACATTTAAAGGGCTCACTTCCGGTTCATTTGAGAACTTTCTGATTGGTCGATTGACCAAAACAGAGGTGTGTTTTGTGATGTAAGGTGTTATGAAAAGTCAAGGAAAAAGATTAAGATTGTTTAAGAACAGACAGAAGATTGTTATGAAGAATTCAGACTTCGTGGAGTCACTTCTCCAGTATCTTGCTGTAAAAGTTAAACATGACATTTCTTTTTCAGTAAACTTGCAGTTGACCAAAACTTGAACTTTGACCAACTTACACACTTGCTCACTGAAGACAGAAAATCAGACAATGCATCATTAACCTGATTTCTTCTTTGAATGAGGATTAAAAATCGTTATTACTGTTTCACAGTTGATTTAAAAATGAGTAGTTCACTTCAACATGTAAACATTGTTTGAACTAACACAATTTGATTATCAAACATTTGTAAAATAGTAATGATAATAGAGAATAGTCTTCTTTCACTTGATTAATTCAAGAAAGAAAGTCTCAGGATGGGTCAACCTGTATTTCTGGATGCAAATCAATGAAATGACAAGTTCTGTCCCATAAGGTGCCTAAGGTCAAGGTTTTGACATCAGGCCTAGTTCACTACACAGACACAGACGCAAACACGCAGACCCATTTTGACACACACACGCACACATGCAGAGGAAGTGCAGAGAGAAGGCAGAGCGAAGAGAGGATGTGTTCTTCCTGAATAAAGTGAATAAAATACCAGCTTTAAGATGAAGGGAGAAGTATGTGTTTATGGAAAATCAATAAATAAAGTAGATGATCAAGGGAAGTTATAAACTTTGTGATTAAAGAATGTAATCTTATGATTTTACAATGTAACCTGTTGATATAGGAATGATTATTTTGATGCTTTTATGTCAATTTATACTTATTTTACACTCATTTACATGTAGTTTGAAAACACACTTATACAACGTGTTATTATGTTTTATAAGGTGTTAAGTCACCTTTATGCCTGTTCAAACATATACTTTGTGTGTGTGTTACTTATAA
>NW_023630246.1:0-1747 GCF_014905685.2 Nematolebias whitei | reverse complement strand
CTTTCATCCCACAGTTTGACACTAAGATCATCTTGTGATGAGAAACTTGTAGCGTTTTGGTCAAACCTTGTAAATAATGTATGAACCATGTCATGTGATGTTCTGAGATCTTAGCTGGTCTGTTAGAGCTCAGAGTCTGGCTGGTGGACCACTCTCAGCTACTACCACTCCACACGTTAGATCAGGACAAAAAGGAGGGGTTGTTTGTTTTTTATTATGAAACACAAAAATTAATTTCAATAACGAGTTGTTTTTATGGTCAACAAGAGCAGCAACAGTCCACAATACATGTGTTAGTAAAATATTGGTGTAACCAGGTGAAAAATGGGTACCTGTCCAATTTGTTTTGTAAACCCCATTTTGCTTTCATTTTACCTATTTCTTGTAGGTCTTGTTTTTTGTCAGCATGTGGTGATGTTGTATCAGAGAGGTCTCAAAGTACCGGAAGTAAAAAAAAAAAACCCTCTTGTTTTACGCACATATAGATAAACACTAGATCCCGCACTGGATGCTGGGGCGCAAGAAATATGGCCGCCATCTTGGAACGGTCGTACTTATTTGGTTAAAGCAGAAGATGTCTCAGCACTTCGCAGCTTATTTCTGTTCAAATCGACGGACTGTTGACATCAGGTCTCGGGGGATAACTTTTCACAAGTTTTAACATATTATTGTTAGTATTTTGTGAATATAATATTACTGTACTGTATTTATATCCACCAACTAATGTTATGTTCAGTGTAACACGGTGTTCTGCTGCAATGAATCTAACTGAGACCTGATGACAGGAATATTTTTCTAACAAGCATACTCACTATTTCAGTAGCTTTGTTTCATTATCATTATCAACAGATATGCATCAAAATTGTTGTTTTGTTTAATGTCTAAGAAATCAAAAAAATAAAAATAGGGAAAATATAGGAAGTAGTTAGAAAATAAGATTGACCTCCTTTGTACAAAGTTTTTGTGTAGACACAAATCTCCTGCTTTCATTTTGAATGTTTCCCAAAGAACAAGACGTGAAGAAGAGGTGGAAGTATATTTGAGGAGGATTCATCTGAGCAGTGAGGATTTTAAACAAGAGGATTTTGATCAAACTGATCAGATTGTCCGACAGAGATGGTGTGGTACCATTGGTTCACCTTCAAAGAGTAGGTGCATCATTATAAGTTCATTAGAGTTCATAAATTTACATATTTTATTGTCAGTCGCAAGGTGAGATACCTCCATGTGTTTATATGTAAAGGTAACTATAGACTGTAAAGTTCATATTCATTATGCTTTTGGCCGCCGGGCAAGTATGTTTGGGAGTGTCTCTGCAAACAATTAACTGAAAATTGGACTTAACTTTGGATAAAACAGCTTCAAAAACGGCAAAATACTGAAAACTGAGTGGATAAGGACAGTGAGAAATCCAAAAAAGTTCAATCTGGTCCTCTGGACATTCAAAAAAACCAAAACAAAGCAAAAAAATGTAGAAACGTTTCGTCTCTCATCCGAGAGACTTCCTAAGTATGAGGTGCTGTATTCAGCTCAGTCTCTTAAATAGCACCTTCTCAGAGTGGATCAACCAGTTTGCTGCTGACAACCAAAACCAGCTGATCACATGCTCAAGAAGGACCATCAGCCTAACAATGGATCATTAGCACACTGATGGCTGTTTACTGTTCACAGAGGGCTGAGTGATACTAGCAATCACAGCATTGTAAGAGGGGGACAGTTGAACCCGGAGGCCTCCACCCCTGTTTAA
>NW_023630245.1:0-1747 GCF_014905685.2 Nematolebias whitei | reverse complement strand
GTAGGGAGTACCAAGTTGAAATAAAACAACTCACCGGTGGACCACATGGCAAAGAGCCAAAAACAAGAATGACCAGTGGAGCTGATGCTCCGTACTATGCGATAATACACAGCCCAATTCGAAGCTATAAAGAAGCAACCGATGAGACCAGGTATCTCAAGGAAATGTTAGAAGCTCTGCAGAAAGGAGTGTTCCGAGCCATAGAGTTCGGCTTCAGGCGCATAGTGATAGGAATAGATGGGCTCCGGTCCCATCATTTGCAGTGGGAAACGGCTGAGAGAATAGCGGTCAATTCAATGACGTATCTGGCCAAAGACATGCCAGCGGGAGCCCACTTAAAAGAAATGATTATAGTGACCCCCACTCACCTAGATGAAGATCGAAAATCCAGAGTCGTGGCCGCAATGACAAAACGAGAAGAGAAACCAATTAAAGAACCCCTAAAGTTAGGGAGAGAACACACAGAAAAATCATCGACACCGGGATCGTCACCGGGAGCCAAGAAAAGTGAAGACCTGTTAAGGATCGGTCCTCAGGGGTTGAAGATGCCCCTGACCTCATCCTCAGAACATGACCTGATAAGTTCAACCACAAGACGACGCAGAAGCGGAGCAGACTCACGAGAGGGACAGCCAAAGAGAGAGACAGTGACAAAAATACAACCCTTAAACATAGAGAGTGAGGAGGATGACAACGAGAGCTCTCAGGAAGAACCAGATGCAGACCCGAGTCAGGAAGAAACCGATGACGAAGGTAGTGCCAGTCTAGGATCAATAGCAGGCCAATACGACGGTCCAGTTAAGCCATTAAGAATAGGACAAAGAAAAGGACAAAAGAAGGAAGTAGAAATACTGGACATACATAGAGTATCAGAAAGGTTAGCCAGGGACTTGAGTTGGGGCCCGGTGCAGGCGAGTGATGGGCGTCGAACTTACATCCCTGAAGCTGGCCAAAATCACTATGACATTCCACCAGTATGGGCAGACAGGTCAGAAGAAACGGTGGAACTGACTGTTAAAGCTACTTTGGGAGAGTGGGCCAACATTTTGATGATGCCCTCATACCCCACCTTAGCAGCCCACCAACCCTTAACCAGTAAGTTTAGGACCGCGTACTTAGGGATTGTACATGATGTGATGCTGAGAAGAATGAAAAAGACGGCCTACAAATATGCCCAAGAAACAGAAAAGAAATTGCGAGATGAAATATCGGCCGATGAGGAAGATGATACATACCCGGCCGAGACAGGCCCACCGTATCAAATGCCTGAATCAACCCATGAGCCCAGGCAGGCTAGACAAAACCAAGCCCCAGGCCCAGAAACTGACAGTTATCGTGAGTACAAAAAGCTGAAAACCTTAGTGAGAGAAAAACAACCCCAGGAGACCACCGAGGAATACATCAAAGATGTGTGGCCCATGGTAGTTAGCTCCACTGAGTGTGATGCAGCAAAAAAGTTGTGGCTAGGTAATGTCACCACAAACCCAATGAGCAAAGGGGAATCAGCTCAAAGCCAGTATGAGAAACTAGTCCTAGAAGACATGGACGATGAAGACTCTCACATTCAGCGGGCGAGAATGCGCATGGATCAAGGCCAACGCCTTACCCCAGTTTGGTATCAACTTAAACAGGTAATTCCCCCTAAAAGGTATGTTAAAGCCTTAAGGATAGTATCCAAGGGTAGAAGGGGAGAGCTCACCTTTGCTAGAATGCCTCATGAAACTAATGACGCCCAGATAGACCAGGC
>NW_023630244.1:0-1748 GCF_014905685.2 Nematolebias whitei | reverse complement strand
TTCCCCTTGTCTATGCAGTCCTACCCTGGTCTCTGCGGTCCTCCCCTGGTCTCTGCAGTCTTACCCTGGTCTCTGCAGTCTTCCTCTGGTCTCTGCAGTCCTTCCCTTGTCTCTGCAGTCTTCCCCAGGTCTCTGTAGTCCTCCCCTTGTCTATGCAGTCCTCCCCTGGTCTCTGCGGTCCTCCCCTGGTCTCTGCAGTCTTACCCTGGTCTCTGCAGTCTTCCTCTGGTCTCTGCAGTCATCCCCTGGTTTTCTTAGGCCTCCCCAGGTCTCTGCAGACCTCCACCAGGTCTCTCTCTGCATGCCTCCACAAGGCCTCTGCAGGCCTCCCCAGGTCTCTGCAGGACTCCACCAGGTCTCTGCAGGCCACCAATGGTCACTGCAGTCCTCCCCTGTTCTCTTCAGTCTTCCCCTTGTCTCTGCAGTCCTTCCCTGGTCTCTGCATACTGGCCTCCCCTGATCTCTGCAGTCTTCCCCTGGTCTCTGCAGACCTCCACCAGGTCTCTGCTGGTCGTCAATGGACTTTGCAGGCCTCCTCTGGTCTCTGCAGACATCCACCAAGTATCTGCAGTCCTCTACTGGTCTGTGCAGTCTTCCACTTGTCTCTGCAGTCTTCCCAGGTCTCTGCAGTCCATCCCTGGTCTCTGGAGTCCTCCCCAGGTCTCTGCAGTCCTGCCCTGGTCTCTGGAGTCCTCCCCTGGTCTCTGCAGTCCTCCTCTGGTCTCTGCAGTCCTCCCCTGGTCTCTGCAGTCCTCCCCTACTCTGCAGACCTCCACCAGGTCTCTGCAGGTTGCCAATGGTCTCTGCAGGCCTCCTCTGGTCTCTGCAGAACTCCACCAGTTATCTGCAGTCCTCCCCTGGTCTCTGCAGTCTTCCCCTGGGCTCTGCAGTCCTCCCCTGGTCTCTGGAGTCTTCCCCTGGTCTCTGTAGTCCTCCACCAGGTCTCTGCATGTCGTCAGGGGTCTCTGCAGTCTTCCCCTTGTCTCTGCAGTCCTCCCCTGGTCTCTGCATGCTGACCTCCACCAGGTCTCTGCAGTCATCCCCTGTTCTCTGCAGACCTCTCCTTCAGTTCAACATGTCCACAGCCAAAGTTTTGCTAAAAAGAGACCCCCCAGTTTCATGAGAATAAAACTGCTGAATCAGGGTAAACCACATCAGCACATTTCAGATGAAAGATCAGAATCCTCCCTAGCGGTCTCTGACCGAAGCGGGTCTAAATTGCCGTCCTCTCTGTTTCTGTTTTTACTGGCTTGACTCGAGCACAGTCTGGCTGCAGTCCTCAGCTTCATGATTAATCTATGAGCTGTTCTGAATGTTTAAAAGCTTCTTCTGCACAAAGCTAAGAATCAGACATTTTAAAGTAGCCTGCTAATCCTGCTGCTCTGGCCGCACCCCCTTAAAGGGACAGGCTCCTCCCCTGGGACATCATGGACACTCTGCAGCTCCAAGAGAACCACAAAACCAACGAACTGTTTTTAAAATTCAGTCCTAATTCTGTTGTCAAGTGTTGGAGGAACTCTGTTGTTCTCTGACGTTGTTTACTCTAAAGACTCCGTCTCACGGCAGGTGAAGAGTTTTTTTACCGGTGTTTCACTTGTAAGGTCCGATTTAAGGACACGTTGCATAAAAATACATAGACCAGTCACAGAAAAGAGCTGCGTTATCTGCTCGCTCTTATTTCAACCTTTATTTTTACATCTTAAAAAGTTAAGTCAGGTCTTCTGGACGGGTTCAAAAAACAAAAAAAA
>NW_023630243.1:949-1748 GCF_014905685.2 Nematolebias whitei | reverse complement strand
GAGGACTGAGATGTCTGTGAATACAGAACAATGACCGGACCAGGAGTGGAGGAGAGAAAGGCTTTTTATAAGACAGAGGGAGAGTGAGTAATGAGAGCACCTGGGCAGGTGGCTGATGAGGGACAGGTGTGAATGATAAAGACTGAGGAGTGGAGAGGCAGACTGAGGAGTGAGTGGAAAACAGGACCAGATACACAGGAACAGAAACCACACAAAGAGCAGAACTACAAGAGCACAAAAAGCAGAGTGGGGAACACAGACACAAACAGAAACAGCAAATGGTACCATCCTTACAGTACCCCCCCTCAAGGACGCCTCCAGGCGTCCCCAAAAAACCCCCCTCCCGAAGGATTTGGGTGGGTGGAGGGCGGCACTGCAAGGGTGGAGGGCCAGAGGAAACACAAGGAAGAACACAAGGACCTGAAAGAACTAAGGCAAGACACAAGCGGGAAAACACAAAAGATTTGAACGGTCGAGAGACCGTCCCTGGAGTCATCGTTCAGGAGGACGGCCGGGAGGCCGTCCATCACGGGACCCACGTTCAGGAGGACGGCCGGGAGGCCGTCCATCACGGGACCCACGTTCAGGGGGGCGGCCGGGAGGCCGTCCATCACGGGACCCACGTTCAGGGGGGCGGCCGGGAGGCCGTCCAACACGTAGGACCTTGGAGGACGCGGCAGGCGGCGTGGACGACTTGGAGGCCGCGGCAGGCGGCGTAGACTACTTGGAGGCCGCGGCAGGCGGCGTAGACTACTTGGAGGCCGCGGCAGGCGGCGTAGACGACTTGGAGGCCGCGGCA
>NW_023630243.1:560-939 GCF_014905685.2 Nematolebias whitei | reverse complement strand
GACTTGGAGGCCGCGGCAGGCGGCGTAGACGACTTGGAGGCCGCGGCGTAGACGACTTGGAGGCCGCGGCAGGCGGCGTAGACGACTTGGAGGCCGCGGCAGGCGGCGTAGACCACTTGGAGGCCGCGGCAGGCGGCGTAGACCACTTGGAGGCCGCGGCAGGCGGCGTAGACGACTTGGAGGCCGCGGTAGGCGGCGTAGACGACTTGGAGGCCGCGTCTGGCGGCGTAGACGACTTGGAGGCCGCGTCTGGCGGCGTAGACGACATGGAGGCCGCGTCTTGCGGCGTAGACGGCGAGGAGGCCGCGTCTGGCGGCGAAGAGGGCATGGGAGCCGCGTCTGGCGGCGAAGAGGGCATGGGAGCCGCGTCTGGCGGCGA
>NW_023630243.1:0-460 GCF_014905685.2 Nematolebias whitei | reverse complement strand
GAGGTCTTGGGAGCCGCGTCTGGCGGCGAAGAGGCCTTGGGAGCCGCGTCTGGCGGCGAAGAGGCTTTGGGAGCCGCGTCTGGCGGCGAAGAGGCCTTGGGAGCCGCGTCTGGCGGCGAAGAGACCCCGGAGACCACAGCTGGCAGCGAAGAGACCCCGGAGACCACAGCTGGCGGCGAAGAGACCCCGGAGACCACAGCTGGCGGCAAAGAGACCCCGGAGACCACAGCTGGCGGCAAAGAGGACTTGGGACTCTGGAGCACTGCAGCGCGCGACGACCATGGAGGCGACCCCTCTGGAGATGCGGAGAGCGCCGACCCCTCTGGAGATGCGGAGAGCACCGACCCCTCTGGAGATGCGGAGAGTGCCGACCCCTCTGGAGATGCGGAGAGCGCCGACCCCTCTGGAGATGCGGAGAGCGCCGACCCCTCTGGAGACTTGGAGAGCGCCGACCCCTCTG
>NW_023630242.1:0-1748 GCF_014905685.2 Nematolebias whitei | reverse complement strand
CAAAACACCCGGCCACTGTCTGTTCACCTGCAAAGAACATGACAAAACATAGCAACAAAATACATATGTATAAAGAACTTAAAATATTCATGGCTTTGCAGTAAGTTTCCATAAATATATATACCCATACCTACGCCTATATACATACATACATACATACACATGAATATACACTCACATACATATCTATATATCTACATATAAAGCCTACATAAACATCCCTGCTTCTATTTGTGTGTGGTTGTGAGCATGCATAAGTGTATAAGGCTTCTCTAATAGAACATTTATTAGTAACTGTGAAGCAGCAGAGACCCGACCCCCAAGACCAGAGGCAGACGAAAAAGGGGGGACCAGAGCCCAAGACCCCAGGAGGGACCCCGACCGCGGAGCCCCCAGAGCCACCCACACAGGACGAACCACTCACCCACCCCCCAGAACGGACCACAGGGGAGAACCGGAAGATCCCCACCAGCAACCACATACAGTGACCCCCTGGGGCCAACAGCGACAAACTCATAGGCCTCCGTCGGCACCCGCCGCACCGATGTAGGACCAGGTCCAGGCACCGAGGCCCGGGCACCGAGGACTCACACCACCCAGGCCAAGGCCTGACAGGGCCAGAGGACCCGAGCCCCACCAGGCAGACACCAGGCCGAGCCGACACACGCCCAAGCGCCCAGCCCCCGATACCAAGGGCCCCAAGCGCGCCGGCAGGCAAGGGCACACCCCACCAGGGGGCCGCGCGATAGGGGCGCGATGCCAAGCACCCCCAGTTGTATCAAAGAAGGGGCAGTCTGAGTCTCGGCCTAACAAATACCCATTCATACACAGACACAATCACACTATCCCAACCTCAATCTCACATTCATTCACTCAAAGACATACAATAACGATACATTTCATTCTTATTCCCGATACACACTCTATACCCCCCAGGTCCAAGACATGTACCCGCCCTCTACAGGGGGCAGCCCATGCCCAAACCCAGGAGGTAAACCCATTCATTCTTGAGCGGAGAAGAGCCAAAACCCCAGACCCGGCCCAGGCCATGCCCCGCCGACAGGACACCCCCCCACCATGAAGAGGACACGCCACCGATCACCCCCACACACCGCCAACAACCAAGCACGCACCCCCAGCCAACCGCCCGCCAGGCCCCGGCAGCCACCCCGGCCAGCGGGCCAACCATGGCACCCAAGAGCCAAGCTCAGGGGGTCCAAACAACCCCAGGGAGAGCACAGCGCCAGCACCGCCCATGGCAACCCCCAGACCCTGAACCCCCACATAGTCCTGGTCAACACCCGACGGCCTGCCCTTCTCCCGGACCCCACCCCCGGAATGGCAGTCAGGGAACTAGGTGGGTAGGAAGAGGAGAAAAAAAAAAATAATAAAATAAATAAATAAATAAATAAATAAAAATAAGACCCCGACACATACACCCCCACCCCTAGATGTGCTGTTGATGTGTGTTGTTGTATAGTGCCATTAAAAAGGAAAGAAGAAGGAGCAAAGGCTGGCATGGTGCCAGTTTCCCCTCCACCCCAACTCTATCCAAACCCTAGTGTCTAAATGCAACCGTTGTAAGTGAGCACAGGCACAGGGGGTGAGAGTAAGGTCATCCCACCACCCATAGCCATGTGCCCACCTCAAATTCCTATATATGAATGTCATGAGGATGTTATGAATGAATGTCTAAGGTGTGAACTGAACTAGGCAAAAGGGCCTTCTCCTACTCCGCTCCTGTTTCT
>NW_023630241.1:0-1748 GCF_014905685.2 Nematolebias whitei | reverse complement strand
CACTCCACCATTAAATACTTATTTTTATAATCTGCCGAGTTGAGTCCGGTCTGCACAACTGGGTTCGTTCCTGTCCACCAAATCCTGACATTACGACCCGACCACATATCAGAACCCAGCGGGCAGGATTCTCTCGGCAACTTACCTTTTTTCTTTTTTCCCTCCGAGCTTCTTGAGATGAGCAGGTCCACAATCCGGTGCGGCAAGTTCTGCACCAGGCCCGTCCGCTCACAAGGACATTATGACCAGGAGGTGGAAATCCTGTCCTCACCACTCCTGGTCCTCGAGGAGAACAGAGCTCGGCACCGGGGAACCCACCAGGTCCCTGTTTCTGAGTCCGCCTCGCCCGGCTATTCGGGGTGGACGTCGGGGGAGGACGAAGAAATTGAGGACGAATTCTGTGTTGTTCCTGTCCCCCGACTCTCCCGCCGTCGCCGGGGAGGAAGAAAGCGAACCTGGGGGCAGTCCGCGGCGGCCGGCCCGGTCTCGTCGGCTGAGCAGAATCTTAGAGTTGGTTCTGGTGTTTCTGTGGGACCCGGATCCGCCGCCTCACCTCTCAGGTTTCCGGTGGGGGCAAGGTCCGACGTCCCGCGGGAGCTCCGGTCCACTCCTGTTCGGTTCGGCGAGTCCGGTCCACTTGACGTCACAGGGGCGGATTCTGTGGCCTCACCTTCCAGGTTCCTGGTGGGGGCAGAGTCCGGCCTCTCACCGTCACACCGTGCCGCGGCTGTTCAACCCGGTCTGACCGAACCTCCTGAGCAAACTCCCAGTGACTCTGTGGGGGCGTGTTCCGCCGCCCCACCTCCCAGGTTTCCGGTGGGGGCGACACCTGACCCCGCACCCTCACATAGAGACATTTGTCCATCAGTCGCATATTCACCCCATGAATTATCCCAAATAAACCACACTCTGCAAAGCCTTTTTTGTTCTGCTAAAAATAACCCGGACTGTCTAGATACTGTGCTCACCCTTGCTGAAAAGTTTCTTTTATCCCAACCCGGTTTAATCCAGCGTCCTGAATATCAGCAGCTTCTTGCTGGACTCAGAACTTTGAAAACAGAACATGATCCTGTCTCAGTACCAGTTCCGTCTCCAGGTTCAGATCCGGAACCTCCTGTCGCTGGCTCTACCCAAGAGTCAGACACTCCAGCACCTGACTCGGCACCAGCATCAAAAGACCCTGCCTCTGTAGACCCACTGTCCACGTTGCACGCAGCCCCCAAGGTTGACCCGCCAGCTGAGGTCCTTGCTCCTGCTCCGCTCACTGAGGTCTTTGCTGAGGTTCTCGCTGCTGCTCCGTTCACTGAGGTCATCGCTCCGTCCGCTGAGGTGTTCACTCCTTCCAAAGACTCAGCCGCCGAAGACTCAGCTGCCATTTCGGACGTCGCTACGTCCACCGAGGGTCCCATGTCCGCCGACGTCGCTACGTCCACCGAGGGTCCCAGGTCCGCCGATGTCGCTACGTCCACCGAGGGTCCCAGGTCCGCCGACGTCGCTACGTCCACCGAGGGTCCCAGGTCCGCCGACGTCGCTACATCCACCGAGGGTCCCAGGTCCGCCAACGTCGCTACGTCCACCGAGGGTCCCACGTCCGCCCACGTCGCTACGTCCACCGAGGGTTCCACATCCGCTGACATCGCTACGTCCACCGAGGGTCCCACGCCTCCAGAGGGTCCTACGCCCACCGAGGGCTCAGTTCCTGCCGCCGCCGCAGAAGAGTCAGTTCCTGCCGCCGCCGCAGAAGAGTC
>NW_023630240.1:0-1749 GCF_014905685.2 Nematolebias whitei | reverse complement strand
TAAGGTTGATGTGTTGTTTGATCACAGTTTGGGGGTCGAAGCGGACGAAGACCTTTCGAGTGTATAGGCGGCAGTCTGTGATGAGCAATCCTGGTTGGTCCCTCAGAGCGATGCCTGAGGTGGGCCCAAGGGTTACGATCTCAGCTTGCCCTTCTTGGATGGCACCCAAGAGGGTGAAGATTACCAGGAGTGGTACCATCATTGTCCTATGGAAACACAAAGAGATAGGTCTTAGCTTCGTAATCGTCAAGGGTAGGTCCTGTGAATTTAAACTATGGTTAAGTTTATTATCCATTATTTATCTTCTGCTTGGATGACCCTTATTCCCACGAGGTCAGATTTTGTGAGATCTTTGTCTCCTGAGGAGTTAATGCACGCCTTGTGTTGTTTAATCTGGTTACGATGTACCCATTTAACAGTTGGCTCTTTTTGGCCTTTACTGATTTTTATCTGGTAGACAACTGGAGACACTTTGTCGATTATCAGATGGGGTCCAGTCCATCTAGGCATCAGCTTACGGGCGAGAGTTCCGGTCCCGGACTCTCTTCTCCCAGTTTTGGGGGCAAACGTGTAGTACCAGACCCTGTCTCCCACTTGGAGTTCCTCGTGAGAGGCCTTTTGGTCGTAGTACGCTTTGCGTCCTTCAGCTGATTTTTCCAGGTTTTTCTGTGCGAAAGCAAAAGTGTTCTTAAGGTGTCTTTCCAAGTCTTTCATGTATTGTTGTGTAGTGTAGGCTGTTGCCATGGCAGCATCGCCTGGTTGGTACAACAGGTGCAGAGGGAGAGTCATTTGTCGACCCGTCATCATCTCGAAAGGAGCGATGCCAGTCGACGTGTGTGGAGTGGCCCTTATGGCCATGAGGACCAGAGGGAGTTTCACGTCCCAGTCCTTGTGGTTTGCGGCTACGTATTTTTTCAAAATACTCACCACAGTCCTGTTTGCTCTCTCAACCTGGCCTGAAGCCTGTGGGTGGTAGCCAATATGGAAGTTGGCTTTGACGCCTAGCGTCTTCCACAGTTCCTTCATTACTTCACCTGTGAAGTGTGTACCTTGGTCTGAGTTCACCCTAAGGGGAAGTCCAAACCTTGAAAATACATGATTCATTAACAACATAGCAGTGGTTTGTGCTGTGTCATTAGGGGCTGGTAGACATTCTACCCATTTGGTAAACGCGCAGGTTACCGTGAGAAAATATTTATTTCCTCTAGAGGTCTTAGTGAGTGGTCCGACCCAGTCAATCTGGAGGTCCGACCATGGAAATGCAATGCCTCTACTATGCAGTGGTGCTCTGTGAAGTGGTCTGGATGGTTGAAACTGGCCACAGATCAGGCACCCTTTTATGTAGTCCTTGACATCCTTTTTCATTCCAGGCCAATAAGCAATCTGTTTTAATGCTTTCAGCGTGGCATTGTCACCCTTATGTCTTGCGGACGGAAGGTCATGTGCATGGACTAACATCACCCCCCTGTGGTCATGGGGGACCACGAACACAGGTGAGGACGTCCG
The DNA here is from genome assembly GCF_014905685.2 of Nematolebias whitei. NCBI lineage: Eukaryota > Metazoa > Chordata > Actinopteri > Cyprinodontiformes > Rivulidae > Nematolebias > Nematolebias whitei. The sequence continues at coordinate 243 of NW_023630240.1, read as the reverse complement.
TCCATGAGCAAAAGTTAGGATGCCCTTAAGTAGTTTTAGCTGTTTGCGCAGCTGAAAGAGGACTTTAAGGTCTGGATTAGAATCCAGCTCGCCTTTCGATGGAGTGTATTTGTCTGGGTCAGTCAGATACAGCATCATCGAGTTAATTGCAGGATCCAACTTCTGAAGTTGGATGATGTCTGGGTCAGTCAGCATTGGGCGTACAGAAACTGTGTTATCAGCAGGTTTAGCTGCAGCTTGTGC
>NW_023630239.1:0-1749 GCF_014905685.2 Nematolebias whitei | reverse complement strand
TGTTCTAAAGTGTGAAACAGAACAGGAGGAATGAGTGTGATGCTCTGAACACTGATGATCCTCTGCTGCAGCTTCTATCAGCTGAAATGCTGTAAATGTTGAACTGAGTGAATGTGAACGCACAGAAGCTTCCAGTCACTCAGTCAGTGTGTGTCAGTGAATGAAATGTGTGTGTGCTGGGCTGCAGCTCCATGACTCCATCTAGTGGACTGATAGTAGAAGTCCAGCAGCTGATGCAGCTTCCTCTGCCTCACACTGCTGTCTGACTGCATTCAGCTGAAGCTGAGAAAAAACAAAGAGCCAATCAGAGGAGGAGCAGCTGATCTTTTTACAGCACACATCATGGAAAGGAGGATCAGAGTTGATGTTCAGATGAATGATTTGTGTTTCCTCTGCAGGTGAAGGTAGAAAGTGTGTGTGAGCTGCTGTGAATTCAGCAGCATGGATCAGTGTGAGGACAGAGAGGAGGGAGTCCCTCCCTCTAAAACCACTCTGTGTGGGGAACATGAGAGCCAGAGCAAAGATCAGAGGTGACATCTCCAACTGTCCACGACTCTTCTCCATGTCAGAGCTCAGCACTCACAGCAACACACTGGCTTTATTCACAGGAACACACCTGGACCTGGACCTGAACCTGAACCTGAACCTGAACCTGAACCTGAACCTGAACCTGGACCCAGCTGTGTGTCCTTTAAGAGCAACATGTCAAAGGATTTTCCTATTGAATTCAAACAAAGAGTTTCCTCCAACAACCAGTAAGTTTCTCTCAGAGTCCAGTCGAGGCTGGATGATATTAAAGATAATTGTTTTCTGTTGAACGACTTTGAGTTGATTTTTATTTCATTTCTCTGAGACTAAGTTGCTGCTTTCTGTCTGTAACTTGTTTCAAACTCTTGTTGAACAAAGAGAATAAATGTCACATCATGTGAGTTTTAAAGGATGCTGATTGTGTCGTGAACAAAGCTGCTGATGACAGAATCCAGCAGGAACCAGAACCAAACTGAGCCTTCAGCTCTGCTTTTTATTCTTCTCATGTTCAGATGATCCATCAGATGATTTTAGATGAAATGATGAACATCAGCTGAAGTTGGAGCTCATTACCGTCTCCATGGTAACAGAAACTCTCAGCTGTCTCAGACTGACAGTTACAAACATCCAGGATCAAATCTCCAGTGGAAAAACCAAGACCCTCCTCTAAAACTCTGACTGACAGAGACAGAACCAGAACTCCCATCACAACCAGTTACACTGTTAGTTTCCAGAACATCAGCAACAATCTGGCCTGTTTACTGGTTTTACTAGTTTTTGGTACCAGTCTGGTCTCCTGTAACTGGTTTAAACTCTGAATGGTTTCCAGCTGATCTCCATGTCTCCTTCATTCTGGGACAGAGTCCGAGCTAACAGATCTGGTCTAACCCCTCCTTGGTTCTGGTCTCTGAGTGGAGGTTCAGGTTTTTCCAGCAGCTGACACAAAGAAAGGCTGCTGTGTTCAGCTTGTTGTGTAGTTTCAGAGAACTTCCAGAACCAGAGAGTTCAGGCTGTGATTCTGAGTCCACCTTCTCCTCTCTCAGTCTCTAACAAACACAGAGGAGGCTGCAGCTCTCTGCTCTGCTGCTGACAATAATCTGGATTACTCAACTACACACTCATCCACTTTAATCCAGTTCAAGAAGAACAACATGTCTGCTGCAGGAAGAGGAGGAGAACTGGAGAAGATGGACTGTAGAATTACAGATGTGGTGTCCTGCA
>NW_023630238.1:0-1749 GCF_014905685.2 Nematolebias whitei | reverse complement strand
TCAGAGTCTAACAGCCTCAGGGTAGAAGCTGTTCCTCAGTCTAGTGGCTCAATGCTTAATGCTCCTCAACCTCCTGTCTGAGGGGAGCGGAGCAAAAAGTGTGTGTGCTGGGTGAGTGGGGTCCTTCATGATGCAGGTGGCCCTCTTCTTGCATCTGGAGGTCTAGATGTCTGTGATGGTGGGGAGACTGACTCCAACAGACTTCTGTGCAGCCTTCACCACTCTCTGCAGAGCTTTTCTTTCTGCAGCTGTGCAGCCTCCATGCCACACGTTGATGCTGGAGCACAGGATGCTCTCCACTGCACACCTGTAGAAGGAGGTGCGGATTGAGCTTCCCAAACCAGCTCACCTCAGCTGCCTGAGGAAGTAGACTCTCTGATGTGCTTTCTTGATTAAGCTGGTGGTGATGTTGCCAATATAGCTACTGTTCATTAACATGGAGGAGCTGGAATTAAAACTTGTACAGGAATCTGACAGCAAAATAGCTGATCACAATTAGGCTTTAACTTCCAGATCCCAGTCCGAGTTCTACCTATACAGTCATTTTTATATATGTATACAAGGACATATAAACTAAAATTCCTGGTGAAAAATGGATCAGCTCTGCTTTTTTTTCTTCCATTTTTGGAGCGAGCAAATGCTTGTAAAAAAAAAAAACATCATCGCCACCTGTTGGACTGGAGTATCAAACTCGTGAGTCAGTTTCTGTGGTCTATCCAGAAATCATACCAGTGCAAATGTGTGTCCCAATGGCTTTGCTCAAAAAAACATGATAACCTGAAGAGTTGCAGATAAAGAAGAACAAATGAGATGGTGCTCAAAGTCATGACCTCAATCTAATAAATCTGTTATGGAGAGGACCAGAAGTGAGCACTGAGAAGAAAAAACCTGTACTTCTGAAAGCTGAAGATGTTCTGTAAAAAAATATTAAACTAAGCATTTTACAATCTTCATATTTAATGGTGACTAGGTATAACATTTTGTCTCATTTGTTTTACTTTACCTGCTTTTAGCATTTCTGATGGGGTTCGCATTAAAATAACAAAAGTCTTTCATGTCGTTGCCTTGATTCTTTGATTCTTCCACAGTAACACCAACCAAAAAACTCATCGCTGAGTTCTGCCATTAATCCAGGGAGAACCTGAGGCATGTCTCCACATGAGCTTCACCCCACAACTCAAATGAGGGATTGCAGGAGGGAAAAGGAGGAAAGAACAGAGGAGGGCCAATTTATGTGTTAGCCCAGCAGCAGAAAAGGCAGGCACTTAATTCTGTGGAAGAGCATCATTATATGCACCATTTACCAGATGCCTATTTAACATGCAATAATTAGATCACTCAAGAAAAAAAAGGAGGGAAGAAAAAAAAAGGCTAAGATATGGGCTACTTAAATAGGGTCCCTTGCCATAACATTTGCAACCCCCCACAGGGAGACTTGTCAAAACTGCTTGAGAGATTAATTCTTTGGCATTTTGAGGGGAAAAATGTATAGGCAGGTTTCTTTTTTGTGTCATTCCTTTGTTCTTTGTTCTGAAGTTTAACACAAAAAGTCAGAAGGGTGCAAATACAAGTTTTCATTTCAAGTACAAAATATATGAAGTGTTTAAACACCATCTTTTTCTATGTAATTCTATGAAAATATTTTCTCAAATCATGTTGTTGTTTTTTTTTTCTTTTTTTCAAATTCTCATCTGAACTAAATATCTTTCATTTGGACTACGTAATTAAACTCCATACAACTCAGAGGGA
>NW_023630237.1:720-1749 GCF_014905685.2 Nematolebias whitei | reverse complement strand
TGCTATAACTCAAGACAAAGAGGAGTAGCAATATTAATACACAAAAAATGTTAACTTTAAAATACTAGACACAGTCACAGATCCAGAGGGTAGATATTTAATAATAAAACTTTATATAAATAACTATAAGTTGTGTATTGTCAGTATATATGCCCCAAATGTTGATGACACCTCTTTTTTCATGATTTTTTCTCAGCACTTTCTGATCACTTGGATTGCTCACTTATACTTGGAGGTGACCTCAACTTTGGTCTAAATGAAGAAATAGACAGATGTAGTAGAGCAGGAACTCAGCGTAGTTGGCAGTCCATAAATATTGTTAAACAGTACATGAGTGATTATGGACTTTGTGATGCATGGCGATCTCTTCACCTGAATCGTAGAGAGTTTACTTTGTTCTCTTCTGTCCATCACTCTTACTCTCGTCTGGATTATTTTTTAGTCAGCAACTCGTTGTTGACGGACATCTCAGACACTGAGATTCACCCTATATCTCTCAGTGATCATGCTCCTGTCTGTTTAAATCTAGCAAACAGAAAAGAAATCCCCAAAAGTATAAACTGGAGATTTAATACATCACTGCTTAAAGATGTAGATTTTATCAAATATTTTACAGAAGAGTGGGCTTCATATCTGGAGTATAATGACGTGCCTGGAATTTCAGCATCTATTCTCTGGGAGGCAGGTAAAGCTGTAATGAGAGGTAAAATAATTTCATTCTCATCACAAAAGAAGAAAAAAGAGAATAAACATATTCAGGAACTAGAAGAAACCATTAAATCGTTAGAAGCCTCTCAAGATGAAGAAATGCTGGATAAAATGCGTAAAGCAAAATTGGAATTAAAAGAATGTATTAACAAAAAAACTCAATTCTTAATACAACGACTTAGAATCAAAAATTTTGAACAGAGCAATAAGTCGAGTAGCTTTCTAGCTAAACAGCTCAAAATAAATAAGGAAAAAACAACTATAGTTGGTGTTAAAGACTCGACTGGGAATACAGTTTACGACCCTGAAAGAATTAACAGC
>NW_023630237.1:0-620 GCF_014905685.2 Nematolebias whitei | reverse complement strand
TCGACTGGGAATACAGTTTACGATCCTGAAAGAATTAACAGCATTTCCAGAGATTTTTATAAAGAATTGTATTCGCCCCAGATAAACCCATCAGATAATGAAATTAATGAATTCCTGGATAAAATAACACTTCCTGAACTATCAGATAGTCAAACAATGGAGCTGGATTCACCACTGACACCAGTGGAACTTCAGGAAGCCCTCAAAAGTATGTCCAATAAAAAGGCTCCAGGTCCAGATGGATTCCCAGCAGAGTTCTATAAAGAATTCTGGAAAATCCTGGCTCCACTATTTCACAAAATGCTACAAGAAACTGAAAAAAGTAACAGTCTTCCAAAAAATATAAATTCTGCCAACATTAGTCTCCTGTTAAAACCAGGCAAAGATCCTGTATTACCTACCAGTTATCGTCCAATATCTCTTATCAACGTTGATCTTAAAATAATTTGTAAAGCCCTCTCAAAAAGATTAGAAAAGGTAACTCCTCTAATAATACTTCCAGACCAAACTGGTTTTATAAAAGGGAGACATTCTTCCACAAATTCACGCAGATTATTTAATTTAATAGATTATTCTTACAGTAAAAATATTGAAACTGCAATATTCTCTCTAGATGCAGA
>NW_023630236.1:0-1749 GCF_014905685.2 Nematolebias whitei | reverse complement strand
CGCCACTATGTCTAAAGGTATGTTTTTAAGCCTGCCAAACCTTTAAGCCTTAAACATACCTTTAGACCCGGTCCGCCGCTGTTGGACCTGCGAGCCGCTGAACCGAGCTGTTTACGTCGGTGACCCGGTCCGCCGCTGTTGGACCTGCGAGCCGCTGAACCGAGCTGTGTACGGAGGAGACCCGGTCCGCCGCTGTTGGACCTGCGAGCCGCGGAAACCGAGGAAGCTAAACTACAGCTGTGGGATTTGGGAGCTGTTGCAACCGGGACCTAGTCTGTCACCATTGGGGCTGCTGGAACGAGTGAATCGTGGGACCTGGAGGTTGTTGCCGCTAGTCCTCGGCTAGACCTGGCTAGGCCTCGGCTAACAACACTAGCCTGTGTACCTCGTGGCTAACAACAATAGCCTGTGAACCTCGTGGCTAACAACAATAGCCTGTGAACCTCGTGGCTGGATCCTGTGCTTCTGAGAGTTGAGACCAATAATCCAGAAGTATCGTGAGTAATGCCGAGCAAACACAGAGATAAGAGACAAGTGTCGGAAAATAATTCTGAAGATATGGAGGAAGTTAAAAAATCTCTGAACTTTTTGAGTGCTGAACTGACTAAATTGAGTGCTGAAGTGACTAAATTGAGTGCTGATGTGACTAAAGTATCAGCTAAATGTGACTTACTGACAGGACTGTCTGAAGAAGTGAAACTATTGAAAGAACTGATGACTAATAAAGACAGAAAAATAGCTGAACTGGAACAAAAAGTAGAAGACTTGGAATAACACACAAAAATAGACAACTTGGTGATCACTGGACTGGAAGTTAGGAACCGAACTTATGCAAGAGTTGTTGCTGGTACTAACACAGCAGAAGATTCACCACAGGAAGAACTACAGACTCTGGAGGAGCAAGTAGTGAATTTTTTACAAAACAAAGACATTGACATCGAACATGAGGATATTTCAATCTGTCACACACTGTCCAACAAATCTGATAAAGCCAAACCATCCATAGTCATCAAGTTCATTAGCAGGAAATCAAGAAACAGGGTAATAATGCAAGCAAAAAAACTGAAGGGAACAAATGTTTACATAAACGAACACCTAACTAAAAAAATGGAAATATTGCACGTGAAGCAAGGTTGTTAAAAAAACAGAAAAAAATAGCATCAACTTGGACAAGAAATGGAAACATCTGGATCAAAATACAGGAAGGATCTCAGGCTAAAATAATAAAAGACCTGAAGGATCTGGAAAAACTAAAATGAGCTCAGGAGATGACAGATGATAAATCATTGACACAACTTCACAAACAAGAAATTAACAAATATAAAACAAACAAATACATCAAACATGGCAACATACGAAGACTTAGAGTTTAAAATATACAATGTTGAAGATGCGATTGATACAAATTTTTTCCCTGAAATAAAAGACTGTGAATATTACAATGAAGAACAGTTTAATTACATCAATATAACGAATGGAGGTCTCTCTATTATTCACTTTAATAGTAGAAGTTTAAATGCAAATATATCCAAAATAACAGATTATTTAAAACAACTAAACAGAACCTTTACAATAATAGCACTGTCGGAGACGTGGCTCAACGATGAAAACACAACTAATGTTCACATGGAAGGGTATGAATTATATCATGTGAACAGAAGCAACAAAAGAGGTGGTGGAGTGGCTCTATTTGTTAAAAATGAAATAAAATGTAAATTAATTAATGAAATGTCAATAGTTGTTGATAAT
>NW_023630235.1:0-1750 GCF_014905685.2 Nematolebias whitei | reverse complement strand
ACGCTGAAAGGTAGCGTTAACTGGAGCTCCTCTTCTTCTGATTCATCCTTAGATAGTCGTGTGTGGTTTGTTCAAACAGAAATTATAATCCCAAAACGTCTCTGGGTCATCCTGAACGCGTTTGCACCCAAGAACTCTGAACTCCTTTCATTCTTCAGAACTTCTCAGACTCTAACAGAATCTTTCAACTCCAGCAACTCTCTAGTTCTTCATCTCCTCAGCCTCTGGAACTCTCTGGAATTCTTTCCCAGACTCTCGACTCTCCCGAATTCTAACATGAACTGGGAAATTGCCACATTTTAAATGGGTCGACTTCCGGTTCATTTGAGAGCTTTCTGATTCGTGGATGGACCAGAAAGAGGTGTGGTTTTTGACGTAAGGTGTTATCAAAAGTCGAGGTCAGAGAATGAGTTTGTTTAACAACTGACAGAGAGATTATTGCAGAAAAGCAGACTTCGTGGAGTCAACTCTTCTGTATCTTCTGTAAAGATTAAACATGACATTTCTTTTTCAGTAAACATTTAGTTGACCGAAGCTTCAACTTTCACATACTTACGTTGCTTGGCTCATTTCAGACAGAAAATCAAGAAATGCATATTAACCTGATTTCTTCTTTGAATGAGGAATAAAAATCATTACTTACTGTTTATGTAAAATAAAAATGAGTAGTTCTTTTCAACCTGTAACATTGAGTGAACTAACACAATTTGATTATCAAACATTTGTAAACAGTGATGATCATAGAGAATTGTCTTTTCTGCTTGATTAATTCAAGAAAGAAAGTCATCAGATGGCTCAGACTGTATTCAGATCAATGAAATAACAGTCCCTGTCCATCTGATAGATTTGGGGTCATCAGGGTCAGATCAGGGTCAGATCAGGTTCACTACACTTGAAAATTCAAGTGAAAGAACACTCTCTTTTTTATTATCCTTACTATTTTACAAATGTTGATAACCAAATTGTTTTAGTTCAAACCATTTTAGATGTTGCAGTGAACTAATCAATTTTTATTAACTGTGAAACAGTGTAATGATTTTTTAATCCTCATGCAAAGTTAGAATTCATGTTAAGGCCTGTTACAGAGTAATTATGCATTTTCTGATTACTGTCTTTGAATGAGCAGTGTACGTTTTCCAAGGTCAGGAGTCGAAGCAGACATGTGTTGGAACAACTGTCTTGTTTTAAGTCCTCTCAGACGTAAACAGAGGAGTTGGCACCTGTTTCTCCAAACTCGACCAAACATTTCTCTCTCCTGTCTGGGAACATTTTCAATCTGTTCCAATAACATTCTTGCTGTTTTCTGACTTCTAGTAACCTCTTACGTCACAAACCACACCCCTGTCTGGTCGACATTGACCAATCAGGGACTCCCAAATGAACCGGGAATAGAGCCCTTTAAAATGTCGGTACTTCCTAGTTCTCCCAGAGTTCTGTGTGGTAGCAGTTCAGAGATGTTCGGTGAAGTGGTAGTTCTGTGATGTGCCCAGTTCTCAGTTCTGTGAAGTTCTGTTGGAGTCTGGCTGGGAAACAGGAAAACCCTGACATGATAGAGCTCTTCCGAGTTTTATGGGATTAAAACATCTTCACCTCTGAGTGGAACTCGGACGAACCCCACTCATGTGAGGTCCACTGGCTGAGGTGAACTTGTGTCAGATGGGATATCGTCACTACTTCGGACGAGTCACAGCCATCCTATGGAGACGCTGAAAGGTAGCGTTAACTGGAGCTCCTCTTCTTCTGATTCATC
>NW_023630234.1:0-1750 GCF_014905685.2 Nematolebias whitei | reverse complement strand
ATTTTCCGCAATCACAATATATTCATTTCTACGTCAATGACTGTCAAATTTACTTCCCCCCGATGCACACCCTCTGTTCAACCTCTTCTTGACTGCCTGGCTGACATCCGGGACTGGATGGCTTTAAACTTCTTAAGTTACAACGAGAAGAAGTCTGAAGTCATCTTGTTCCATCCCAATGGCTCGTTCATGAACCACTGCATTAACTTTTCCTCTCTAGCCCCGTTAAGAGAAACAAAGAGTCACCAATTTGGGAGTAATAATGGACCCTTCCTTAAAACAACAGTCACGTAAACATGATTGTTAAATCCTGTTTTTTTTTTCAGCTGAGGCGGCTGTCTAAGCTGAAGCTCATATTGTCCAAAAAGAATCTTGAGACAGTGATCCATGCATTCATAACATCCATGCTCGATTACTGCAATGCGCTTCTGTTTGGAATCGATCAGTCCTCCATTGCACATCTACAACTGGTCCAAAATGCTGCAGCTCGATTTTTAACTGGTACAGGCCATAGAGAGCACATTACTCCAGTTTTGGCTTCCCTGCACTGGTTACCCATTCACCTTCGGACCCAGTTCAAAATACTAATGTATATTTTTAAATTACTGAACAGTTCCGCCCCATCCTATTTCACTGATCTTCTACAGCTATATGTCCCACCGTGCTCGCTGAGGTCAGCAGACTAGATGCTCCTTTCAGTTCCAGAAACCCATCGTAAGCTCAGAGGTGACAGGGCTTTCTCTGTTGCAGGTCCAAGACTGTGGAATGAGTTGCCACTGCGTGCCAGGCAGGCTCCCACACTCACAGTCTTTAAGTCTCATCTGAAAACCCACTTTTATTCCATTGCCTTTGACACAGTGTGATTTGTTTTGATCCTGTCTGTAGTCTACAGTGTTGGCCATTTAGTTATTATCTGTTGCTTTTTGTATCTATATTTTTATTTTATGTTTTCCTGTCCGCTGTGCTTGTTTGTTTCTATTGTATAGCACTTTGGTTGGCCTTGTTGCTGTTTTAAGTGCTCTATAAATAAATTGGTATAGTATGGTATGGTAAAACGTGTTTGCTTGTATGTTCCATAACTTTTGATTCTCTGAAAATAACTTAATAAAACTTGACACGACTACATGGCATTTCTTGGTGTATTTTTGTCTCCACAGCTTTAATGACAAGGTCACAAATCAAGGTCAAATGTTATAGAAAGTCTTTGCTTGTCCCAGCTATAACTTCTAGTCATTCAAAATGATTTAACAAATCTTAATGCACATCTGTACCATAACTAGACAGCATGCTGTGTAAGTTTTTCATGCCCCCAGTTCTGCTGACGGGTTGACAAATCAAGGTCAAAGTTTACAGTTACTCACAGGTGTTAGGCTGAAACTTGTTGTGGTCATAGTGGACTAATCTCTGACACTTGGTCTGAATATTATCTGATCACACAAGATTTTTGTTTAAAATTTTCCAACAAACGGTGTCAAATTTATCAGTGTAAGCAAAATAATTTTATGAACCACTGGAGAAATTTTATTGAAGCTTTTAGGAAATAATAACACCACATACCTTTACAATTATTACTGTTTAAATTACAATTAATTATTACCTAACTACTAATACCTTTATAGTTACATAATTTAATTTCCAAGGGTGAACTTTATATAGGGGCAGCATGGTGGCACAACTGGTAGAGCTGCTGCCACTCAGCGAGCAGGTCCCCGGTTCAAATCACGGTCCTGGAGCCTTTCTGGGTGGAGTT
>NW_023630233.1:0-1750 GCF_014905685.2 Nematolebias whitei | reverse complement strand
TAATCTTCTAGACACGATATTACTTAGTCCAGAAAAATGAAAGAATCCGTTTAAATTAAGTATAATATTATGTACTTGAACTAGTCCATATATTATAAAATGTAAGAGAGCACCCCTGAGCTAAATCCATCTCTCGGCTCTCTCATTACATACTGGTGGCACCGTACGTCTCATGGAATGGACTTTGTTATTTGTGTAATACTTGACTTGTACATGTTGGCATAAAAAGTGCAGATTTCTGTTCGACTGTAAAAAGCAATGTGATTCTGCTTGTGGTGTTCAGAGAGCTGAAAGTAATGTCAATGTGTTCATTTTAAAGCTGAAATTTGTACATCTGTTGTGTAACTAAAGCTGGCATGCTGTGGTAAAACGCTTTATTCTGTTTAAACTGTGACAGAGAGGGGGGTTCTGACCCGGTTCTGCTGTCGGACTCGGTTCAGATTCGTTGAACGAGTCGTGTTTTGAATGGATAAAACACTGTTTTGAAGCTGAGCGTCATCTCAGACAACTGTTGAAAGAGCTTCGTTACATTTGTAGCAGTAAATTGTGCATTTTGAAAGTTAATGGACGAAAGTTGACCGGACTTTTTCAGGCTAACTGCTAACACTGCTAGCTGGAATCGCGAGCTGTGATTGGTTGAAAACCGCTGTTTGGGTCGCTCTGATTCGCTGAGAAATGGTTGACATGTCTGCGTTCACTCCCTCTGATGTCAGATTGTAAAACCCACCCCGTTGCTCATTGGTTGATTCAATCACGTGACCCGGAAATGACGCTCGTTTTCATATAGAGTTTTCTCTGTTGTTTTAAAGTTGGAAAACGCTTTAAAATTGGTTCTGACCTCATGATCCGTCTTTTAAAAGCCTAATTGTTAAAGCGACGCCACGTTTAAGCTTTAAATCCGTTCAGAAAGTGCTGATTTGACCATGTTCGACCGTGTGCTACGTCTAGCTAACGGCTAACAACCGAATGTCAACAGAACAGAACGGTTCACTGGAAGTTGTCATAGACTTCTGCTGGTAAAAATAAGCTTACACCGCCACCTGCTGTTGAAAGGGGAGTATAACAGTTTTCCTGAAAGAAGGCTGCTCACTGCCTTTCATTTAAAATATTTTTGCTTTTGTTAATTCAGCCTGGTTTATGAGTTACTGTTTTAAATAGCAAATTCTGGTAAATAAAACTGCTTAAAAAGCGTTTAAAAACTAAAGTTGCCGTGAGACTTTTAGAAAAATTGCAGGTTTATTTAATTTTAAGTGCTTTAGAGTAAATGAACACTGAAATAGGCCTGGTTCTTGTATCTGTTTGATTTAAGCTCTTTAAGTAACACTGCCAGACGGAGGCATTTACTTAGAATATTCATGCTTTGGGGTGAATCCTACAAATAGGTGCACATTCATTTGAAGAAGTTGGCTTATACAGTACTGTTGAGTGAACCCAGGGCTAAAATAGTATGTGAAACTCACTGCTCACTTGAATACAAATATTTACCTGTTAAAATATCTGAAGTTGGCAACTGTTTAACCAGATAAGTGCTGAACAGTGAATAACCATGGCAGGTGTGACAGAAAAGAATATTGATCCTTGTGAGATGAAGGACTGGTTAGAGGGAGCGTTCACGCTGCTCACAGAATCCTTACATCCATATGGTGAACAGGTGGACAGCATGAACTCAAAAGAGTTATTGGACGAGCTGAAGGAGGTTGCAGAGAGTGTGACCTCTACAGCCAGAACAAAGTCAAGCTATGACCAGCTG
>NW_023630232.1:0-1750 GCF_014905685.2 Nematolebias whitei | reverse complement strand
CTCGCTCGCCTCTCTGCAATTGGGTTCCAACACTGAGGATTGTGACACTCTCACATTCAGCGGGCGAGAATGCGCATGGATCAAGGCCAACGCCTCACCCCAGTTTGGTATCAACTTAAACAAGTAATTCCCCCCAAAAGGTACGTTAAAGCCTTAAGGATCGTATCTAAAGGGAGAAGGGGAGAGCTCACCTTTGCCAGAATGCCTCATGAAACTAATGACGCCCAGATAGACCAGGCAGTGAAATCATACGATCTAGAACAGCTGTTCTGGGAGGAAAAGAAGAAAAATGAGAGCAGGCAAAGCCAAAAACCACCAAAGCCGACACAAAAGGCTCCTCAACAGCCACAATACAGAGAACAGTTCCCGAGACAGCAAGGGACACAGTACAGAGAAAGACCACCAAGACAGTCAGAGCCACAATACAGGGACCAACAACCAAAACGATTTTCAGCCCCAGCTTCAAGCTCCACACCACAGAAAGGTAGTAAGTACCTACCCCCAGAAGAATATGCAAAACTAACCCCAGAAGAAAAAAGAGCCCTCCATGAATCCCGTGAGAAAGGGAGTGGAGGGCCAGCTAAATAATGGCAGATAGGTTGCGGGTCACTCTGGAAGATGCCTATTGGGAGGGGGACGAAATCTACACTAAAGTGGAGGGAGAACCTTACCTAATAGATTCCGGAGTAGAGGTGTCTATGACCCGCAGGAACCTAAAAACAGTAGGACACCTAACAGTTCAGTTAGCAAACGGAAAAATTGAAACGATGCCTTATGGATTATGGCAAGGAATCGTGTGGATAAAAGGGCCTTATAACCTTATGACAATCACAGACTTGAAAGAACTAAGGAAACCAAAGAAGAACCGAAGGGCCTTAAGCAAAAGGTTAGAAAAGCTAAAATCTAGACTAGTAAAAATAGGGTTCACACACAAACAAGATTAGTCTGAAGACTGGTATAAACCTGTAAATATCCCTGAAGTGACAAAACAAAAAATAGATGAGAGTGACTTCTCCCCGGCTGGGAAAGAGAAGTTAAAACAAATACTAGAGAAAGCCTCAATAGCCAGATTTAAAAATGATTGCGGAGACCTAGGCCCAAAGTTTGTACATATAATTGAAGGAGGGGTGCACCCGCCCGTGAGACAATATCCCCTAAATCTAGGAGCAGTTGAGGAAATGAACAAAATTGTGAAAGAATTAGGAGCGTTAGGAATTATTAGAGAAGAAACAAATCCCATAACTAACAGCCCAATCCAGGAAGTAAAGAAACCCGAATCAGCAGGAGGAGGGTGGCGACCAGTGATTAATTTTAAAACCCTTAACAGACGAACAGTAGCCAACAGAGCGAGCCTAATCAACCCGCAGGGCACCCTAAAAACTCTGCAAGTGAAAAAATACAAATCTTGCATTGATTTAGCAAATGGATTTTTCTCTCTTAGGCTGGCAAAACAATCACAGGGAAAGACAGCTTTTACCCATCAAGGAAAAAGTTATGTTTGGCAGTGGCTACCACAGGGATATAAAAACTCTCCTAATGTATTTCAGTCGGTCATGATGGACGTGCTCAAAGACTTAGGCGCCACAATTTACATCGATGATGTGTTTATCGCAGATGACACAGAGGAAGAACACCTGGAAAGGTTAGCTAAAGTGGTGCAACGAGTCACAGAGGCAGGATTGAAACTGAATTTGAAAAAATGTCAGCTTGGACAGTTCCAGGTGAATTATTTAGGGTTTCAAGTGACAGC
>NW_023630231.1:0-1750 GCF_014905685.2 Nematolebias whitei | reverse complement strand
TCAACCTTTTTTGTTGTTATATACCTGGATGACTGAGAAAACAAACTTTGTGTTTTTGAAACCATTAGTGAAAAGGCCAGACTTCAGGGGTATCTGAGGCAGGCTTGAAACACAAGAGTCAGGGTGGCTTCTGGGTAATACCAGATGGCTAGGCCTCAGACCGACGAAGCCTCTTGGATGAGGGGCGAAACGTTTCTTTTTAACAAAAAAACGAAGTCCAGATGACATGATTCAACCTTTTTTGTTGTTATATACCTGGATGACTGAGAAAACAAACTTTGTGTATGTTAAATTAGATTTTTTTTTTTTGTGCTGCTATTCATAATGACTCCTAAGTTTGAATAGCAATTAATAAACGGTAGAAAGACATGACTTTAGGGAATTTTCTGCTTGGCTGAGATCATGCTTTATTCATCCGTGACATTGTTGAACTTCAGTTTCAGATGAAGTTACCGCTTGTCTTTAAAGTTACTTATTTATGCTTCTTTCTTACATTTATACTCTTTTTCTGCCAACCAGACTGGAGCGATGGTAAACTGTTCCTACTAACGTGACACCTCAATAAAATCCTGAGCTAAATAACATCTCAGACCATCTTTAATTCATAATAATTGAAGAGAAGATGGCTGCAGGAACAACCTAACTCGCTGTGATCAGTGAACCGAGCACGCCTCACGCTTTGTGTCACATCCTCTAATGCTTGGCATCTTCCTCTGCATGTGGGAGAGATTCATTACCAACCTGACCAAATGAACCCGAAAGAACAGAACCTTTCACCAGCAACAATTTAGTTTGGTTTCTGGAAGAAAAAAAAAAATCCATTTAAATTGATGCATATTTCATTGTATTTGTCACTTTATCAAAGTTCGTTCTGTAGGAACTATAATAAATGATCAAGCACTGAAGCACCCTTCAGTCCATTTAAAATAAAAAAAAATTCTGGTTGATTTTTGATTCATTCCTATAGCAGCTTTGGGCAAACCCAAAAAAACCACGAAAACTTGCAGCTCAATCAGGAATAGTGTGTTATGTCTTTTGGTAGATTTGCTTTGCAAAATGAAAATGGAAAAATCTCAACAAAAAAAAAAAATTACTTTTCGAACAATATTGATATTGTGGCAAAAAGCAATGCACCTCACATCTTTCACAGTTTAAATGGCCATGGAAAGTTGGACTGAATTAAACTTCACTAATAGTTTGATATCTATACATCAATACGTTTTAACTTATACCATAACTGAAGATTTTCCCATCATCTCACTCAGGTTCCTGAGTGACACTAACAATTGAGCTAAGGGAGGAAATATTCTTTGTTCCTGCGTTCTGCACCACTACGTCTCTGTCATCTTTACCTATCTGCTAAGAGACGCCACCCTGCTCAGTAAACAGGTGCATGCAGTCATCACGCAACTGCATTTCAGTACATACCTCTTCCATCTGAAATGGTGGTGCCGAAGACACAACAGACAGAAAAGACCAAGAGCAGAAGAAGTGAAACAGCACTAATGTTTCTGTTGGGGGAATACTGTGAAATGAGACTTTCATCAGCATTAATACTGCTTTAACTCCTGGTGAGAACTCAAACTTTGTTTCTTCCGCTTGTCTTTTGAAGTCTCAGCTTACTAATCAGCACATCTTTACCACTTAAAGATGACGTGGAAACTGGAGACTCCACAGTGGAACAATGGTGCAGTTGAACATGCAAAGATGCCCTGATGCCTGCTCTTATATATGTGTGTGTGTGTGTGTG
>NW_023630230.1:0-1750 GCF_014905685.2 Nematolebias whitei | reverse complement strand
ACTCGTGAAAAAGTATGCATATATATCTCATATATTGTCATACTACAACTGGTGGCCCGTTAACGTGCTCATAAATGATTGTGAATTCGTGTAAACATTGATTTTTTCATGTTGGCATGTTGAAAAATAACAGTTTATTAGCTGTGCTGAAACTGCATGTTTACGCAGCGAGCTGGAGCTGCGCGCTTACACCTTTGCTGTCACGCTGGCAATGTTTTAAAAGCTGAAATTGTGTCATTGAGTCTTTATAAAGCTGAATTTGTACGCCTGTTACGTGTAACTAAGCTGATGAAGCTGTGGGAAACGTTGATTCTGTTTAAAAGTACGGAGGTTCTACCATAAGACCCGGCTGTGGTCCGGTTCGGTTCTGTTGAGTTTGAACGAGTATTTTGAATAGATGGATAAACGTTTTAAAAGCTGAGCACACTCAGAACACAGTTAAGAGTTATTCGTTACAATTTTTAACAGAAAAAGTGCATTTTGACAGTTTAAAAGACGAAAAGCTGACAAACTATTTTCAGGCTGAATCTAGCATGCTGGTTGCTAAAACGCTGCGTCATTGGTTGAAAAAGACCGTGTGTAACGTTCTCATTGGATGAGGGACGTGTCAATCACGTCACCCGGAAATGAAATTCGTTTTCATAGGGAAATAAAATCTGCTTTTTAAAGCTGAAAAGCGCTTTTAAAGTGATTTTGATACGCTGGTTAAATGCTTCGAAGCATATTCGCTGAAATTTTGCCACGTTAGAGTTTAAAATTCGTCATTAAATGATGTTTTTAAACAACGCTAGCGATGCTAATTTTAAGCTAACGACCGGAGCCTTCACTACGCTTAAAATCACTAAATAAAGCTGCAATATTGTCCCAAAAACTCATGTTCATGCTAAGAAGTCGTGCTTGTTGAAATATTGCCACGTTTGTGTAAAAAATCCGTTCAGAAATGTTGATTTTCACCGAGTTTAGCCAAAGCTAACTTTAAGCTAAGCGGCTAACAACAGGATGTCAACCGAACGCCACAGGAAGTCATAGCGACCCCTACTGGACAACACAAACAGTGTCGGAGTTAAAATTGTTGAGGTAATACTGACATCTTCTGGCGAAACTTGAGAAGACAGGTTTCACTCGCTTTTTAGGTCTAAATAGTGAAATTAAACGTTTTAATTTTTCTAAAAGGCATTTTTGAGTTAATAAACGTTCCTAAAAGCTGAAAATTACTGTTATCTTGCATTTTAAAAGTTATAAGGTATTTATGCAAAGAGCATTTACCAAAAAAGTTTTATTTCACTGGTAATCCCTTAAAACTAAGGTACAAAATAAACATTAACTTTTTAAAAATAGAAACAGTTACAGATTTTCACAAAGTTGGAAAAAGTTTACTCATTTGCTAAAAGGATAGTGCACGTTTAATTGATAAATCACTAAATAAAAGTAAATACATCAGACAAAGAGACTTTGCTGATTTTATTTATTTTGAAAAACCTAAAACATTAAAATTCTCCTGTTTAATCTTTAAATAGAAGAAAAATGGCAAGCGACGAAGAAGAAGACAACTTTTCAAAACCAACAAATGATGATATCATTTTGGGAGCCTTACATATTTTAACAACTCCACTCATTGGCAATAAAATACAGCAATTAGAACAACTTAATGAAGCTCAAAGACAAGAAGAGCTGAAAAGTTTGGCCGCAGGAACATTAAATACAGAGAGTAAAAAGCTTAGCCATGAACGGTTAGCAAAAATCTCTCTGC
>NW_023630229.1:0-1750 GCF_014905685.2 Nematolebias whitei | reverse complement strand
GGGGAAGTCCAAACCTTGAGAATACATGATTCATTAATAACATAGCAATAGTTTGTGCTGTGTCATTAGGGGCTGGTAGACATTCTACCCATTTGGTAAATGCGCAGGTTACCGTGAGAAAATATTTATTTCCTCTAGAGCTCTTAGTGAGTGGTCCAACCCAGTCAATCTGGAGGTCCGACCATGGAAATGCAATGCCTCTACTATGCAGTGGTGCTCTGTGGAGTGGTCTGGATGGCTGAAACTGGCCACAGACCAGGCACCCTTTTATGTAGTCTTTGACATCCTTCATTCCAGGCCAATAAGCAATCTGTTTTAATGCTTTCAGCATGGCATTGTCACCCTTGTGTCCTGCGGACGGAAGGTCATGTGCATGAACTAACATCACCCCCCTGTGGTCATGGGGGACCACGGACACGGGTGAGGACGTCCATCCATGAGCAAAAGTTAGGATGCCCTTAAGTAGTTTTAACTGTTTGCGCAACTGAAAGAGGACTTTAAGGTCTGGATTGGAATCCAGTTCGCCTTTCGATGGAGTGTATTTGTCTGGGTCAGTCAGATACAGTATCATCGAGTTAATTGCTGGATCCAACTTCTGAAGTTGGATGATGTCTGGGTCAGTCAGTATTGGGCATACAGAAACTGTGTTATCAGCAGGTTTAGCTGCAGCTTGTGCATGTGTGACTGCCATTACCTCAGCCGTGGGTTGTGTCGACTGAGTGTTGAGTAGCCAGGAGGGGTCAAAGGACCACGTGGGCCTGTCAACGGCTCCTCCCTTGGCTAGGGAGTCTGCAAGGTCATTGTAGTGCTTGTCATCGCCTGGGACTCTGGAATGTCCTGGAACTTTCTTCCAGAAGATTTGTAGATCATGTGATGTCACCAAGTGATCACATGTCATGAAAAGCTCTTTGTGTTTGACCACCTTTTTGTTACTTGTGAGAAAACCGTTCCGTTTCCACAGAGCGAGATGACACAAGAAACTAAGTCGAGCATAGTTAGAGTCAGTGCAGATGACTAGCGTCTGGATGGAGCGTTCCACTGCCATCTGTAGGCCTATTAGGATTCCTGCTATCTCAGCGTACTGAGAAGACTGAGAGCCTAATTTATAGCCAAATGTGACCTGTTCTTGGTCTTGGAGGAGAACTCCTCCAACACCTGCTTTGCAGATCTTCTCGTGGTGGAATGAGCATCCATCCACGTACAATGTCGCCATATCTTTACAGATATTGCTATCAAAGAAGTGGTGATTTGGGTCCTCAGCTACTGAGGGTTTACTCACAACTGGCTGTTGGGTGGCTGGTACATCCTGTGTACATTCTTGGCAGATTGCCAAATCAGTGCCCAAGTGTGACTTCTTATTTTGACCGTAGCGGATGTCTAGGTTAAAACTTTGAAGTGCCATAAGCCATGTGGCTACACGCGAGTACGTCACCACACCATCTCTGATGCGTTGGCTGTTTAGAAACGTTACAGGCTGGTGTTGTGTTTCAACAATAATCCTCTGTCCACCAATATAGCAGGAGAAATGTTTCACTGCCCACACAGTGGTCAATAGAGCCTTCTCACAGTCTGAACACCGTAGTTCAGGGCCTGCCATTGTTTCGCTGGCGTAGGCCACAACACGCTTGTCTTTGTCGTGTATTTGGTACAGACCTGCACTCATGCAGTGAGTTGAGAAGCCCACTTCCAAGTAAAACTCTTTGTTGTAGTCTGGGTAGACTAGACATGGGGCTAACTTGAGCCTGTCTTT
>NW_023630228.1:0-1751 GCF_014905685.2 Nematolebias whitei | reverse complement strand
TCTATCTTCTACTTACTCTGCTCCTCCAGGCTGTGAAAACTCAATCTTCCACTTCCATTGCACTCCCAGGCTCCAAGACCTCTATCTTCCACTTCCACTGCTCTCCCAGGATCTGAGACTTCGATCGTCCTCTTACGCTGCTCTCGCAGGCTCCAAAACCTTGATTTTCAACTTCTACCACACTCCTAGGCTCCGAGACCAGCATCTTCTACTTCCACTGCTCTTCCTGGCTCTGAGACCTCAATCTTAAACTTCTACAGCTCCTCCAGGTTCTGAGACCTCAATCTTACACATCTACTGCTCTCCCAGGCTCCGAGACATTGATCATCCACTTCCACTGCTTCTCCAGGCTCCTAGACCTCAATCTTCTGTTTCTACTGCACTCTCAGACTCCTAGACACTTCCATTGATCCTCCAGGCTCTGAGACCTCGATCTTCCACTTCCACTGCTCCTCCAAGCTCTAAGACCTAGATCTTCCACTTCCATTGATATCCTAGGGTCCAATACCTCTATCTTCCACTTCCACTGCTCTAACTGGCTCGGAGACCTCAATCTTCCACTTCCACTGCTCTTCCAGGCTCTGAGACTTTGATCTTCCACTTCCACTGCTCCTCCTGGATCCGATACCTCAATCTTCAACTTCTTCTGCTCCTCCAGTCTCTGAGACCTCGATCTTCCACTTCCAATGATCTCCCAAGCTCCTAGACACTTCCGTTGCTCCTCCAGGCTCTGAGACTTCGATCTTCCACTTCCACTGCTCACGCAGGCTCTGAGACATCGATCTTCTTCTTCCATTGCTCTCCCAGGTTCCGAGACCTTGATCTTCCACTTCCACTGCTTCTCCTGGCTCAGAGACCTCAATCTTGACTTCCACTGCTCCTCCTGGCTCTGAGACCTCAATCTTAAACTTCTACAGCTCCTCCAGATTCTGAGATCTCAATCTTACACATCTATTGCTATCCCAGGCTCTGAGACCTTGATCATCCACTTCCACTGCTTCTCCAGGCTCCGAGACCTCGATCTTCCGTTTCTACTGCACTCTCAGACTCCGAGACACTTCCATTGATCCTCCAGACTCTGAGACCTTGATCTTCCACTTCCACTGCTCCTCCAAGCTCTAAGACCTAGATCTTCCACTTCCATTGATCTCCTAGGGTCCAATACCTCTATCTTCCACTTCCACTGCTCTAACAGGCTCGGAGACCTCAATTTTCCACTTCCACTGCTCTTCCAGGCTCTGAGACTTTGATCTTCCACTTCTACTGCTCCTCCTGGCTCCGATACCTCAATCTTCAACTTCTACTGCTCCTCCAGTCTCTGAGACCTCGATCTTCCACTTCCACTGATCTCCCAAGCTCCTAGACACTTCCATTGCTCCTCCAGGCTCTGAGACTTCGATCTTCCACTTCCACTGCTCACGCAGGCTCTGAGACATCAATCTTCTTCTTCCATTGCTCTCCCAGGTTCCGAGACCTTGATCTTCCACTTCCACTGCTTCTCCTGGCTCAGAGACTTCAGTCTTCAACTTCCACTGCTCCTCAAGGCTCTGAGACCTTGATTTTCAACTTCCACTACTCTCCCAGGCTCCGAGACCTCCATCTTCCACTTCCACTGCTCTCACAGGCTCTGAGACCTCGATCTTCCACTTCCATTTCTCTCCCAGGCTCCGAGACCTCGATCATAAACTTCCACTGCTCATCCAGGCTCTGAGACCTCTAACTTCTACTTCCACTGCTCCTCCAAGCTCCGA
>NW_023630227.1:0-1751 GCF_014905685.2 Nematolebias whitei | reverse complement strand
CTTTGCTTGCAGCCTCTCCTCCAAGGGGTCCAGAAGCTTACTTCAGCGCCGTGGTATTACCTGTAGCTGTCTAAAGTAGCCTCATTAAGGCTGCGGCGAGGTGATTCATCCAGAATATTAACGACCTTTAATCCGTGAGTCACACCCTAATCTCACTCTGTTACCTCGAACCTCCAAGCAGCAGGGAATGGATCTTCTGGTCCAGAGAAACTCGCGTTGTGGCCGCTCACCTCTCACTTTAGCGTTGCAATTGTTAACTGTTCTGGTAATTTTTAGGGCCCTGGAAATGGGCACAAGGGTGTTTGTTACTCTGTAGCTAATAAACCTGTCAAAACCTCCTTTATTGATGTTTTTTAAGTGAACCAAGCATTACCATGTATTTAGTTGATAAGAATGAAATAATAGTCCAGATTTGTACGTTTTGCTTTGCTTTTAATCAATAATTTGCGCAGGGGTACAGCAACAGGCACAATTTTATAATGATTAAATTTTCATGAGTACATAGGATACACTTTCTTCCCTAAACAAGGCGGTGACTACTATCTGTGGAACTCTAAACCTCAAGAGCCCTTGAGGGTTTACAGATACTGCCTTCACATAGACCTTTCACAACTCAAGCCAAAAGATGTTCTCCCTCAACTCCCTCATGAACCAGAAACACCTTCGAGCAAATCTCACCAGTAACCAATTCAGTACTCCCAAATTTATTCTGTATGCTGTTCTTCCAATTTGTTGAAACAATTTAATTAGAGCAGAGTAAGAATGAGGTCGTCCGCTTACCATGATTTTGGGGTGACCCTTAGTGAGTCACTGTGGGGGTAAGGGCAAATTTCCGGTTCTCTAGGAGAGAGATACAGGCCAACCTCGAAGGCAAGTACAACTATTCCAAATTAGAGAATCAGAGTTTTTAGACGGGCCCAGGTCAAGCAATTAATAGAAGTTGGAAACTCATCCAGTTTAAGTATTGACGGAAGAAAGCTTAAATCCAATCCCATGTTGGTGAAGAAAAGAGTTAACTTCCAACATCGTCCCAAACTGATAAAATCCAACTCCTTTATGGGCTCCCTCTGATCCGACGAGCTGCCTTTGCCTGTAATCCCCTCTGCTCGGCTCTTCAGTCCAGCTTAGACTCTGCATTGACCAAGTTCAATCCGGTCAGTCTGTATTTAAAGACTTCTTTTTCTCTCCTCCTCTTAAGGAGGGGTTTTGGAAAATTACATCATTTCTTTTCCAGTAACTTCTCTGCTGTTTTGCACCTCAACCGGTTTAGACCAGTTTTCTGGTACTTTCCAGAACTTGTTTTGCTCAAAGATGCGTCATCATGAGATGAGCTGTGTTTGAACCCTATGACTTCTTGTTCTCCTCTATTGCTCGAGGCAAGCCCAGACTTGTCCTTTGGTGGGCATGTTCAGACATGTTTCACTGTTACATGAGGCCTCTTTACTTTACCATTTCATAAGTAAAAGTAATCCACACAATCATACAAAAGATTATACAATTTCTTAAAGATTAATACTTCCATTAACTGATTATTTGTTGATTATTAGTAAAACAGTAAAACAGCTTTGGTTACATATTATCAAAACAGTAAAACACTTTTGGTTACACATTATCATTTTTAGCTGGATTTAAAGCAGGAGTTCAGTCCTTCTGTACTCAGCTGCTGAGGAGAACTTTGATCAGGCTTCATCTTTAGTAAAGCTGGTCGTCTGTTCATGCATCATCACTACAGACACCTGGTTTATTGACAC
>NW_023630226.1:0-1751 GCF_014905685.2 Nematolebias whitei | reverse complement strand
ATTCGCACCTCATGTGGTACATGTGGTGGAGCGAAATTATGTACACATAATTGTTGATTAAGTTTCGCTTTAATAAGTAAAGTTTCAGCTTCTTCCTTCCAGTGCAAACACTGCACTTTAGCAAGAGATGGCAGTTTTTCTCCAGTTGGATCTAAATTTTAAAGAAGCTCAGCCCAAGTCTAAACACAGGTTTGTGCTTCCTTGAGTTTCCCTCCGGCTGTACTGGCTCTGTCCTGTTTTGAAAAACAGACAGTTGAAGACATCTGCCACCCGAGTTCCAACATTACAAAATTTACGCTTCCCATTTCATTTTAATTTTACATTTCTTTTTTTCTTTTTTGCTTCGAAAAACTGGTCATGACTCACATCAAAACAACCATCAACATCAACGAGGACCCTCATCAGTACGCATACCGTGAGAACCGATCAACAGAGGATGCAATCTCCTCTGTGGTCCACACTGCACTCAACCACCTGGAGCAGAAAAACTCTTACGTCCGTATGCTCTTTGTGGACTTCACATCCGCCTTCAACACCATGATCCCCCAAACCCTGATGGACAAACTATCCACACTAGGACTAAGCCCCTCCATCTGCAACTGGGTACTAGACTTTTTAACAAACAGACCACAGTTAGTGAGGATCCACAACCTCTCCTCCTCCACCATAACCCTCAGCACTGGCTCTCCTCAGGGATGTGTGTTGAGCCCCCTCCTGTTTACTCTGCTCACATATGATTGTGCAGCTACCCATCCAGGCTGTCACATTGTAAAGTTTGCAGATGATACAGCGGTGGTGGGATGCATCACAAACAATGATGAGTCCAGCTACAGGCAAGAGGTGGAACACCTGGAGAGCTGGTGCAGAGAGAATAACCTTCACATCAATGTGAAGAAGACAAAGGAGATGATTGTGGACTTCAGAAGGAACAAAAACACCTACACCCCCCTGAACATAAGAGGATCTGCGGTGGAAGTGGTCTCCAGCTACAAGTACTTGGGTGTACACATGAATGACAACCTCAGCTGGAGCAACAACACCACCAGCCTGATCAAGAAAGCTCATCAGAGACTCTACTTCCTCAGACGGCTGAGGCGAGCTGGTCTGGGAAGCTCAGTCCTCACCTCCTTCTACAGGTGTGCAGTGGAGAGCATCCTGTGCTCGAACATCAATGTGTGGCATGGAGGCTGCACAGCTGCAGAAAGAAAAGCTTTGCAGAGAGTGGTGAAGGCTGCACAGAAATCTGTTGGAATCAGTCTCCCCACCATCACAGACATCTACACCTCCAGATGCAGGAAGAGGGCCACCTGCATCATGAAGGACCCCACTCACCCAGCACACACACTTTTTGCCCCACTCCCCTCAGGAAGGAGGTTAAGGAGCATTAAGTGTAGAACCACTAGACTGAGGAACAGCTTCTACCCTGAGGCTGTTAGACTCATGAATCTCTAACTAGAATAATCACTGTGAAAAACCATATCATGTTGCTGCTGATCTGTTTCATGTTGCTGCTGATCTGTTTCAATGTTGATGTGTTCATGCGTGCACATCTGCTCACAGACTCATGTTCATGTTTGTGCTGATGTTCAATGTTTTATGTTATGAGTGCTTAGTGTATATTTAGTTGATGTTTTTCTTAGTTCATATCTTAGATGTTATTACTGTTTTTCTTATACATTTTATTGTTGGATGTAACTGGGACCCTGTGTACATAATTTCGCTCCACCACATGTACCACATGAGGTGCGAAT
>NW_023630225.1:0-1751 GCF_014905685.2 Nematolebias whitei | reverse complement strand
ATTCGCACCTCATGTGGTACATGTGGTGGAGCGAAATTATGTACACAGGGTCCCAGTTACATCCAACAATAAAATGTATAAGAAAAACAGTAATAACATCTAAGATATGAACTAAGAAAAACATCAACTAAATATACACTAAGCACTCATAACATAAAACATTGAACATCAGCACAAACATGAACATGAGTCTGTGAGCAGATGTGCACGCATGAACACATCAACATTGAAACAGATCAGCAGCAACATGAAACAGATCAGCAGCAACATGATATGGTTTTTCACAGTGATTATTCTAGTTAGAGATTCATGAGTCTAACAGCCTCAGGGTAGAAGCTGTTCCTCAGTCTAGTGGTTCTACACTTAATGCTCCTTAACCTCCTTCCTGAGGGGAGTGGGGCAAAAAGTGTGTGTGCTGGGTGAGTGGGGTCCTTCATGATGCAGGTGGCCCTCTTCCTGCATCTGGAGGTGTAGATGTCTGTGATGGTGGGGAGACTGATTCCAACAGATTTCTGTGCAGCCTTCACCACTCTCTGCAAAGCTTTTCTTTCTGCAGCTGTGCAGCCTCCATGCCACACATTGATGTTCGAGCACAGGATGCTCTCCACTGCACACCTGTAGAAGGAGGTGAGGACTGAGCTTCCCAGACCAGCTCGCCTCAGCCGTCTGAGGAAGTAGAGTCTCTGATGAGCTTTCTTGATCAGGCTGGTGGTGTTGTTGCTCCAGCTGAGGTTGTCATTCATGTGTACACCCAAGTACTTGTAGCTGGAGACCACTTCCACCGCAGATCCTCTTATGTTCAGGGGGGTGTAGGTGTTTTTGTTCCTTCTGAAGTCCACAATCATCTCCTTTGTCTTCTTCACATTGATGTGAAGGTTATTCTCTCTGCACCAGCTCTCCAGGTGTTCCACCTCCTGCCTGTAGCTGGACTCATCATTGTTTGTGATGCATCCCACCACCGCTGTATCATCTGCAAACTTTACAATGTGACAGCCTGGATGGGTAGCTGCACAATCATATGTGAGCAGAGTAAACAGGAGGGGGCTCAACACACATCCCTGAGGAGAGCCAGTGCTGAGGGTTATGGTGGAGGAGGAGAGGTTGTGGATCCTCACTAACTGTGGTCTGTTTGTTAAAAAGTCTAGTACCCAGTTGCAGATGGAGGGGCTTAGTCCTAGTGTGGATAGTTTGTCCATCAGGGTTTGGGGGATCATGGTGTTGAAGGCGGATGTGAAGTCCACAAAGAGCATACGGACGTAAGAGTTTTTCTGCTCCAGGTGGTTGAGTGCAGTGTGGACCACAGAGGAGATTGCATCCTCTGTTGATCGGTTCTCACGGTATGCGTACTGATGAGGGTCCTCGTTGATGTTGATGGTTGTTTTGATGTGAGTCATGACCAGTTTTTCGAAGCAAAAAAGAAAAAAAGAAATGTAAAATTAAAATGAAATGGGAAGCGTAAATTTTGTAATGTTGGAACTCGGGTGGCAGATGTCTTCAACTGTCTGTTTTTCAAAACAGGACAGAGCCAGTACAGCCGGAGGGAAACTCAAGGAAGCACAAACCTGTGTTTAGACTTGGGCTGAGCTTCTTTAAAATTTAGATCCAACTGGAGAAAAACTGCCATCTCTTGCTAAAGTGCAGTGTTTGCACTGGAAGGAAGAAGCTGAAACTTTACTTATTAAAGCGAAACTTAATCAACAATTATGTGTACATAATTTCGCTCCACCACATGTACCACATGAGGTGCGAAT
>NW_023630224.1:0-1751 GCF_014905685.2 Nematolebias whitei | reverse complement strand
AGAGGGTGGAGGTGCATGGTGAGGGATGGGGAGAAATAACTGTGAGAACAAATGCTCCCATAGGGAGTCAGCTCCCCCACTGACCCAACAGCCCCCCCCCCCCCCCCCCCCCAAGCCCCCCAGGGATTGAGGCCAAGACACCTCTCCATCTGGACCGACCGCCAGGCCCGCTGAGCTCCAGACCAGAGAGGGACAGAGCCCCGAGGGCCGCCTGAAGCTGCACCAGCAGCCTACACACCCAATTTTTATTTGCTACATTGAGTAAATTTGGTTTTGGGGACCATTTCATTAATTGGTTAAAAATATTATATAACTCACCAAGAGCATGTGTCAGGACAAAAAATCAAATATCTTCAAGCTTCTGTTTACAGAGGGGGACCAGGCAGGGATGTCCACTTTCACCTGCGGTATTTGCTATTTTTATTGAACCTTTAGCAGCAGCAATAAGACAAACTGCTGATATTAAAGGTATACTGTGTAGAAATATAGAACATAAAATTAGTCTTTATGCTGACGATGTTTTACTTTTTCTTCAGAACACAGAAAATTCAATATCTAATGTTATCGAATTAATAAACTCGTTCTCAAAAGTTTCTGATTATTCTATAAATTGGTCAAAATCTACAGCTCTTCCAATAAACTGCGTGTTTAATACTTCTCTCAATGAACGACTACAATCAGGTAACATTACATACTTGGGCATTAATATTTCTCCTAGATTGGAAGACTTAATAAAATTGAATAATATCCCAATTTTAAAGAACATTGAAGATGATCTTACTAGATGGAAATCTTTGCCCATATCACTTATGGGAAGAGTTGCCTCAGTAAAAATGATGGTCCTGCCGAGAATAAACTATTTATTCTCAATGATTCCAAATAAACCTTCAACTGAATGGTTTAAGTCACTGGACTCTTTGATATCTAAATTCCTTTGGAAAAACAAAACTCCACGTATTAGCTTAAAAGCATTACAGAAATCTAAAGATACCGGAGGATTAGAACTTCCCAACTTCTATCACTACTATTTAGCCAATAGGTTACAATATATCTCAAAGTGGTTAAATCCGAATACATTAGATGAAACTTGGATAGACATAGAACAAACTTTATGCAATAATATTAAGATTTCAGATCTACCGTTTATTAGCACAAATATTAAAAGACATGTTTGCTTTAAAAGCATCAGTATTAGCTCTTCTCTGACAGCATGGTGGGAGTATTTGAAAATGACAAAATCTTCACTACTCCCCTGTAGACATACACTCATCTGGAACAATCCTGACATCCTACAAGAAAATAATATGTTAAATTTCCCAGGTTGGAGAGTCAAGGGAATTGAACGTCTGGAACACATATATGAAGGTGTAGACTTTATTCCATTTAATAATTTAATAATACAATTTGACATTGAAAATAAATACTTCTTAGAATATCAACAAATTAAGTCTATCATAAAAAAGAAATTTAAGCTTAATAAAACTTTGTTAGAAACACCAATATGTGTGTTAGAGTTCCTTAATCTTAAATCCCCCAAATTATTATCTAAAATATACAAGAAATTGTCTAGAATCAATGACTCCATAATGCTACCTGTTGCAAAATGGGAGTCAGATTTATCAATCAATTTTGACCAAAACACCTGGTCTCAAATATGTTTAAGAACATTTAAAATGACTAGAATCTCCAACTTACAATTAATACAGTATAAAGTTCTTTATAGAGTACATTATACAGGTCAGCGAATGTTT
>NW_023630223.1:0-1751 GCF_014905685.2 Nematolebias whitei | reverse complement strand
AGCTTTAACATGAGTTCTAACTTTGCATGAGAATTAAAAATCATTACACAGTTAATAAAATTGATTAGTTCACTGCAACATCTAAAATGGTTTGAACTAAGACACTTTGATTATCAACATCTGTAAAATAGTAATGATAATAAAAAAGAGAGTGTTCTTTCACTTGATTATCAAGAAAGAGAGTCTCAGGATGGGTGAACCTGTATCTCTGGATTCAAATCAATGAAATGACAGTTTCTGTTCCACAAGGTTCTTAAGGTCAAGGGTTTTGACCTTAGGCTTAGTCGTGACACCAGATTAAGTTCACTACAGTCCCCCCTTTGGAAATCATCACCTGTCCATGGGGATGAATTCCAACTATGAACTTACGCCTTCGATTGTCCTTGAAGCTTGATGTAATCCAGCAAAGAAACAAGAGTCAAGAGTAATCCACAATGTTCTCGGTAATTCCATTGTGTTGATTATAATTCCATATCGTCTCGATAATTCCATCGTAGCAATGCTTTAACCCCTTGAAAACAGAGTCTGTAATCTACTGGAAAAAGTCATATAATCCACAACGGTAAATCCACAACGAGTGGAAGTGTTGATTAATCAGCATACAGAGGGGTACCCTTGGATTGAACTTGTAGAAGCGGCCACTGGATGAAGAGCGGAGACCAACGTCAGGATTGCAGGTCGCCTCCAGCGAAGGTTGTCTCCAGCGACGTCCAGCCTGTGCCGTTCTGGTTCAATGTGTCATGCAATTATGTGGTTTAAGGTGGGCTTATGAAGGGGATTTTACATAAGGCCTCAAACTATATGCACCTGGTGTGTAAGCTATTATGGTTGGGAACAGCTACAACTACCCGTTAAGGGGTGGAGCATGATGAAAAGGGGTAACTACAGGGGTTTATGCCTATAAAAAAGGGTTCCAAACTATTTTTCCATTTCTAACTTGGTTTAAGTTAGCTTTTGTTGTGGAATAATATTTTGTTCCTTTTGAATCTGACTCCCATTTCTTATTTTATTTTGAAATTGACCCACTTCCTGTTTTACTTTGAAGAGGTTCTCACAGATTGATTCCATTTCCTGTTTATATAATGTAACACGATGTAAACCACTTCTGATTGGATTGGATACTGACTAATCAGATCGCAGACAGACTCAAAGCGCGCTGAAAAGTTAGTTTTTCTGTGTGAAGGAACGCCCTGTTTTTCTGAGACAAAGGGATGTGGGGGTTCTCCCCTCGTGTGTGTGAGCAGAGGGGGAGAAGTGAAGAGTCCTGTCCTGGTGTGTGTGAGAGAGAGAGATGCAGCCAGCCAGGAGCAGTTTGGAGCAGAAAGACAATGCAGGTTGTATTGTAAAGATTAAGAGATGCATCCAGATTTTAATATGTTAAAATAACGACTGCATTTAACTAACCCACTGTTTATACTTGTGAATCTGTGACAACTTTTTTTACTTCTGAGTTACTTTACTTATTAAATATTCCTAAACTTGAAGGTGCGTGTGTAGTATCTGATGTGCAATGATTTGACTTCCTGCAGGATTGAAAAGGTATCAGAGCTCGGGTGGAGAAATAAAGAAATACACAACAAATTACATGGCAAAATATAGTTTGGTTCAAATGTCTGTTGTCTTTTAGACGAACGACTTGAGATTGGGTGTTTGGTTTCCCCATAAATGTTTTGGAAGTCTATGGCGAGACTTATCAAAAAGAATTAGCTATCCCCCCGAATAGAATTGTTCGAGTAGGTTCGGCTTAAGCG
>NW_023630222.1:0-1751 GCF_014905685.2 Nematolebias whitei | reverse complement strand
GGACCAGACCGTCACCTGACAGAAGGTTAGAGATGGACCAGACCGTCACCTGACAGAAGGTTAGAGATGGACCAGACCGTCACCTGACAGAAGGTTAGAGACGGACCAGACCGACACCTGACATATTAAATCATTGATGCAGACAGTCGTCCTTCTGAGTCAGAGCTCCTGACGGGGTAAACATTTGTCTTCTCTGTTTGATGTTTTCAGTCGCAGGAAGTCCTCTCTGTCCAGAGAGAAGCTCCGGCTGCTCTTCAAGCACCACTGTGAGATTCGGAGGGGAATTATTACCCTCAAGGTGAGACCTGTACCCGTTAGATCCTGAGCAGGAACGGAACCTATCCAGAACTCTACTGCAGTAACTGCTGTCTGTGTCTCAGCCCTCCACAGTGAAGAAGTTCTGCCTGTCTGAACAGAACTTCTCTCAGTTCTTCCCTGATGACCCGCCCTTTTTCCACTTCAGCTCCACCTCTAATGGAGGCTCACCTGGACAGGTACACAGTTTTTTATGTACCCAAATTGTTCTTTGAACTTTTTTTTTATCGGCACTAGGTCTCCACAAGGTGCGCTGTTGGATCAGGATTGATCTGTTGTTACATATTTTCACCTCTGAACATCTTGACCTCAGATTTTCACCTCTGAACATCTTGACCTCAGTTATTAACACATTTTATTACGTCACCTGACTCTGCATTAATGTGGTAGCTGGTTGAAGACTTCTGACCAGCTGATATCAGACCATGGTTTCTAAAAGCTGATGTGTTTCCAGATGTGTGTGTCACCGCTGAACGCCCTGGAGGAGAAACTCAAGCTGCTGCAGAAGAAGGACGAGATGGCTGCTGCAGCTCAGATTAGAGCTCAGCTGAAGGAGAGGGAGGAGCTGCAGAAGGCTAGGAGAGAGAGGGATGACAAGGACAGGCTGAGAGAGGAGCAGAGACTACGTTTTGAGGAGGAGAAACACAGGAAGAAGGAGGAGAAGGAGCGAAGAAAGCTGGAGAAAGAGAGGGTAAGAAACTGATGGTCAAATGAAAGGTTTTCATAGAAAAAGTCTGACGACGCTCGTCATGAACCTGATCAACAGGAACGAGAGAAGCTAAAAGAAGAAAAGAAGAAATATGCTGAACGTCTGAAGCAGTGGAACCAACCCAGAGAAGATATGGAGTGTGAAGACTTGAAGGTCAGTAAACGCATCGGTAACCAGACAGACCGGGAGGTTTTCAACTAAAACTAGATCAAACTGTCAGACCTTCTTCTGTCAGACCTTCTTCTGTCAGACCTTCTTCTGTCAGACCTTCTATTGAACCTTCTTCTGTCGGACCTTCTTCGGTCTGACCTTCTGTCAAACCTTCTTCTGTTGGTCCTTCTTCTGTCGGTCCTTCTTCCGTCTGACCTTCTGTCGGACCTTCTTCTGTCTGTCATTCTGTCGGTCCTTCTGTCGGTCCTTCTTCTGTCTGACCTTCTGTCGGTCCTTCTTCTGTCGGTCCTTCTTCTGTCGGACCTTCTTCTGTCTGACCTTCTTCTGACTGACCTTCTTCTGTCGGTCCTTCTTCTGTCGGACCTTCTTCTGTCTGACCTTCTTCTGACTGACCTTCTTCTGTCGGTCCTTCTTCCGTCTGACCTTCTGTCGAACCTTCTTCTGTCGGACCTTCTTCTGTCGGTCCTTCTTCTGTCGGTCCTTCTTCTGTCGGTCCTTCTTCTGTCGGACCTTCTTCTGTCGGACCTTCTTCTGTCGGACCTTCTTCTGTCGGACC
>NW_023630221.1:0-1751 GCF_014905685.2 Nematolebias whitei | reverse complement strand
GGTCCCTATCAGTCTGAATTTGTTGTTTCAGCAACTCAGATGCATTCAACAATTCGTCACACCTCTCCTTTTTAGACTCATATCCGTTGAACAGCAAGGTATTTCGTTCAACCAGACGGTCCAGTTCCGCCTTCAAAAGCAGAGCAATTTTTGCCAACCGTTCACGGCTGGATTTTGTGTCCTCCTTCACTTTAGCTGCTTTTGACAACGTCTGCAGCTCCTCATATCTTTGATCATCATCAAGGTCTAGCAATTTCTCTAATTGTTTACCAACAATTGAATTTGTTAAAATGTGTAACGCTGTCTGGACAGCATCTCCGGATTGTAAGGGGTCAGTGTTTTCATCTTCGTCCGCCATTATCTGCTATTTAGAAATTAAATAGGAGATGTAAATGTTTAGGTGGTAAAAGAAAATCAGAAAAATCTCTTTTTCCTGATAAGTTTACTCTTATTTAGTGATTTATCAATTAAACGTGCGTTACCTCCTAGCAAATGAGTAAACTTTTTCCAACTTTGTGAATATCTGTAACTGTATCTTATTTAAAAGTTTCTAAATTTTTATTTTGCACCTGTGTCTCAAGGATTTATCAGTGAATAAAAATTTTGTTGGGTAAATGCACTCTACATAAATACCTTCATAACTTTTAAAATGCAAGATAACAGAGTCTATTCAACTTTGAGGAACGGTTAATAACTCAAAAATGCCTTTAAAAGAATAAAAACGTTTAATTTCACTATTTAACCCTAAAAATGAAGTGAAACCTGTGATCCCACGTCTTCTCCACAAGATGTCAGTACAACCTCAACAATTTTAACTCCGACACTGTTCGTGTTGTCCACTAGGGGAGCTACAACTTCCTGTGGCGTTCGGTTGACATCCTGTTGTTAGCCGCTTAGCTTAAAGTTAGCTTCGGCTAAACCCGGTTAAAATCAACGTTTCTGAACGAATTTTTTACACAAACGTGGCGTAGTTTTAGCGATTAGACCTCGAAGACTTAAACACCGTGTCAGAACACAGCTTTGCAGCGCTTTTCAGCTTTAAAAAGCTGATTTTATTTCCCTATGAAAACGAATTTTCACTTCCGGGTCACGTGACTGAAATCACCAATGAAAAGCAGCGCGGGGTTGAGAGGAAGTTACGTAGGCACGCATTCACCCTCCTCAGCAAATCAGAGCGCTCCACAGCAGTAAATCAACCAACCACGAAGCGTTAGCAGCCATGTTAATTTAGCCTGAAACTTTTTCATCACTTATCGTCTTTTAAACCATCAAAATGCACTTTTTCTGTTAAAAATTGTAACGAATCAACTCCCTGAGCCGCACGGAGACGGCGCTCCGTGACAAAACGTCTTTCTAGCTATTTAAACAACTCGTCCGAATTTTCCAGAACCGAGCCTCCCGTCCGTTTGGACCTCAGTTTAAACAGAACGCAGCGTTTTGCACAGCTCATCAGCTCTTAGTCACACGTAACAGGCGTACAATTTCAGCTTTCATAAAGACTTATGACACAATTTCAGCTTTCTGTGAGCTTCCTGAGCATCACAGCCCAACACTTAGAACATGCAACGTTTCGCTTCAGCGGCGCAGCATGAGCTGCGGTTCAGCACAGCTGACAAACTGTCACTTTTCACATACATGCCAACACGTAAAATCAATGTTTACACGGTTACAGTCCATTTATGAGCACGTAAACGGGCCACCAATTATGTAGAT
Source organism: Nematolebias whitei (assembly GCF_014905685.2). Lineage (NCBI taxonomy): Eukaryota > Metazoa > Chordata > Actinopteri > Cyprinodontiformes > Rivulidae > Nematolebias > Nematolebias whitei. Next base: position 38 of record NW_023630221.1, on the reverse strand, counting down.
GAACAGATGCTCAGATATATTCATCATTTAACACGGAT
>NW_023630220.1:0-1752 GCF_014905685.2 Nematolebias whitei | reverse complement strand
CACTGCTAACAGTACCATGCTGCTAACAGGACCACGCTGCTAACAGAACCACACTGCTAACAGGACAACACTGCATAAAGTACCATGCTGCTAATATGACCACACAGCTTACAGGACCATGCTACTAACTGTACTATGCTGCTAATAGGACCTTGCTGCTAACAGTACCATGCTGCTAACAGGTCCACACTGCTTTCAGGACCACACTGCTAACAGAACCACACTGCTGACAGTACCATGCTGCTAATAGAACCACACAGCTTACAGGACCACGCTACTTACAGTACCGTGCTGCTAATAGGACCACGCTGCTAACAGTACCATGCTGCTAGCAGGACCACACTGCTAACAGTACCATGCTGCTAACAGGTTCACACTGCTCACAGGACCATGCTGGTAACAGGACCACATTGCTAACAGTACTATGCTGCTAACAGGACCACACTGCTAACAGGACCTTGCTGCTAACAGAACCACACTGCTAACAGGACCACACTGCTAACAGGACCTTGCTGCTAACAGAACCATACTTCTAACAGGATCATGCTGCTAACAGTACCATGCTGCTAACAGTACCACAATGTTAACAGTACCATGCTGCTAACAGGACCACACTGCTAACAGTACCATGCTGCTAACAGGACCCCACTGCTAACAGATCCACACTGCTTACAGGACCACACTGCTAACAGAACCACACTGCTGGCAATACCATGCTGCTAATAGTGCCACACTGCTAACAGGACAACACTGCATAAAGTACCATACTGCTAACAGTACCATGTTGCTAATAGGACCACACTGCTAACAGTACCATGCTGCTAGCAGGACCACGCTGCTAACAGTACCATGCTGCTAACAGGTCCACACTGCTTTACAGGACCATGCTGGTAACAGGACCACACTGCTAACAGAACCACATTGCTAACAGTACCATGCTGCTAACAAGACCACACTGCTAACAGGATGACACTGCTAACAGGACCTTGCTGCTAACAGAACCACACTGCTAACAGGACCTTGCTGCTAACAGAACCACGCTGCTAACAGAACCACACTGCTAACAGGACCTTGTTGCTAACAGAACCACACTGCTAACAGGACCACACTGCTAGCAGTAACAGCGTTTGTATAACACTTTTAATTGTTTTTATTATTGTAACTTGTCTTTACGCTATATGTTGTCTGTCTAAAACTGGTCTTTCTTGAAGATTATTCCTCTTGACTCAGTGAGACTGTATAAATACAAGTTAAATTAAAAATAAATAAATATACTCACTACTTATAAGTACTGCAACCAACCTCCCCTTAAATTGGACTATTCCTTTTAACTGAACATCTGGAACAATGCTCTTTGGAAAGAGGAGGAAACCAACAAGGCACCAGAAGCTGTCAGCACAAAGGTAAAGCACTGAACATTTGGGTTTGTTTTGCAGCCACTGTTAACTTACACTCACTGTTGATGGACTTATGATCAGTGTCTCCATAAAATTATGGAAAGCCAAAAGGGTCACATGCTTTAAAATGTATGATGGTGTCTAATAAAGGCAGGCTAAAACTCTACCTGGCATTTAATAAGCATCATCCATAAATGTCTATTAAGCAACTGGTGTTCAGTGTCACACTTCTAGGTGTAAAACATCTGGTGGAATTGGATCAATTCAATTCAAAAATACTTTATTAATCCAGAGGGAAATTAAAAGTTGTTGTAACTTATCATCCTGGTTTCATTAGAGTTGTTCTAGATGCTGA
>NW_023630219.1:1162-1752 GCF_014905685.2 Nematolebias whitei | reverse complement strand
AGGAGTTTCTGTGTTAACTTTGACAATCATTTTTCTGCTTCTGTCCCTCTTTCCTGTGGGGTCCCACAAGGCTCCATTCTTGGATCCCTTCTGTTCTCATTGTATCTGCTCCCCTTGGGGTCAATCCTGAGGAAACACGGTAGTTCGTTTCACTGTTACGCCGATGATTCTCAGATTTATCTGCCTTTAAAACCAAACAGTTCCTGCTCCATCCACCCTTTGCTAAAATGTCTTGATGACATCAAGACTTGGTTGGCTGTGAACTTCTTGAGTTGTAATGATCAGAAGACTGAGGTCATTGTGTTTAACCCAAGCTCTACCACTGTCACTGATCCTGTAAACCTGCACTCCCTTCAGCCTCATCTAAAGCAGTCGGTTACCAATCTCGGGGTAGTGTTCGACTCGGACTTTAAGTTTAATAAACAGATCAACTCTGTTCTACAAAAAAGCTTCTTTCAGCTAAGGCAAATAGCAAAGCTTAAGTCCGTTCTGTCCAGATCTGACCTTGAAAAACTAGTCCATGTATTTATACGTAAACTACAATTGGCACCCAACACAAGTCCTTAAAAGTGCTTAAGGTTGCATTTTTG
>NW_023630219.1:0-1062 GCF_014905685.2 Nematolebias whitei | reverse complement strand
AAGCCCGGCTAGCTCAGTCGGTAGAGCATGAGACTCTTAATCTCAGGGTCGTGGGTTCGAGCCCCACGTTGGGCGAACAAACTTTTCAGATATGAGTCTCTCCCACCCCCCAATTAAGCATTACAAAGTTTAGGATCACTAACTGTAATTGTGATGTACTTGTGAATGTGTTATCAGTTAACACTTGTTCATAAAAAAGATGAGGTATTGCACGGTGTCTGTGACAGTAGTAGAAATCTTGCCTGCAAGTACTTTGTTCCCAGCCACTTCATCACCTGTTTGTGTAAACAAGTGATGTGTGAAGTGTAAGCCTATCCTTTATCAAAGAACTATGGAAAAGATATATTTCTGTATGTGACACATTCAGAACAAGTATTTTTTGTTCAGTCAAATATTTGGTCCTGCTTATAGCCATGACACTGTTTTTGTAGACTCGTTGGCGCAGTAGGCAGCGCGTCAGTCTCATAATCTGAAGGTCGTGAGTTCAAGCATCTCACAGGGCAAATGCTTTCATTTTCAATTATTTAATCAAATATGTTTCAGTTTGGTAATGTTGGCAAATATCTGTTAGGATTTAGGTGTAATGGATTTCACAAAACAACAAATGAGTGTAACGCTCTTCGTCAGGGAAGAGTTCACTGAGAGTTTGCAGGCAAAGAAGAGTGTCGCACTGTTTTGTTCTTTTTTTCTGTCCACGGTTTCAAACTTCAGGCCAATCTCAAAACTTCCATTTCTTTCTAAAATCTTGGAGAAAATAGTTTTTAGTCAACTAACCAAGTTTTTGAATGGAATTTTTGAGATTTTTCAGTCAGGATTTAAACAACTGCACAGCACAGAGACAGCTTTAGTAAGGGTCTGTAATGACATTCTGCTAGCAAATGACTCTGGTCAGTCTGTGATCCTGGTACTCCTCGACCTTACCGCTGCATTTGACACTGTTGATCACAGCATCCTTATGTCACGGCTAGAACACTGGGTTGGGATTACAGGGGTGGTGCTTGAATGGTTCCGTTCGTATCTGGGTGACAGGAGTTTCTGTGTTAACTTTGACAATCATTTTTC
>NW_023630217.1:0-1752 GCF_014905685.2 Nematolebias whitei | reverse complement strand
CTCCCCAGGCCTCTCCGACAGCAGCAGCTTCTCCCCAGGCCTCTCCGTCTCCTGCTGCAGCTTCCAAAGTTCCCTCGTCTCCTGCTGCATCCTCCAAGGTTCCCTCGTCTCCTGCTGCAGTTTCCAAGTTTCCCTCGTCTCCTACTGCATCCTCCAAGGTTCCCTCGTCTCCTGCTGCATCCTCCAAAGTTCCCTCGTCTCCTGCTGCATCCTCCAAAGTTCCCTCGTCTCCTGCTGCAGTCTCCAAGGTTCCCTCGTCTCCTGCTGCAGTTTCCAAGTTTCCCTCGTCTCCTGCTGCATCCTCTAAGGTTCCCTCGTCTCCTGCTACAGTTCCCAAAGTTCCCTCGTCTCCTGCTGCAGTTCCCAAAGTTCCTTCGTCTCCTGCTGCATCCTCCAAAGTTCCCTCGTCTCCTGCTGCAGCCCTCCAGGCTCCCACGCCGTCTGCTGCAGCCCTCCAGGCTCCCACGCCGTCTGCTGCAGCCCTCCAGGCTCCCACGCCGTCTGCTGCAGCCCTCCAGGCTCCCACGCCGTCTGCTGCAGCCCTCCAGGCTCCCACGCCATCCGCTGCAGCCCTCCAGGCTCCCACGTTGCAAGCAGTGTTCCCTTGGGCCCTGTGTTTTGGACGGCCTCCCGGCCGCCCCCCTGACCTGGCCCGGTCTGATGGACAGCCTCCCGGCCGCCCGCCGGAACAGTGACTCTTGGGAACGATTCCTTGACCATCCAAATCCCTCGTGTCCCTTTTCTGGCTCCTAGTATTTTGTTTTTCTCTGGCTCCTAGTGTTTTGTTTTTCTCTGGCTCCTAGTGTTTTGTTTTCTCTGGCTCCTCGTGTTTTCCCTGGCTCCCTTTTCTCAGGCTCCTCGTGTTTTGTTTTTCTCTGGCTCCTCGTGTTTTGTTTTTCTCTGGCTCCTCGTTTTCTGGTTCCTCGTGTCCTTTTTCTCCTCGTTCTCTTTGGCTCCTCGTGTCCTCGTTTTCTGGTTCCTCGTGTCCTTTCTCTGGCTCCTCGTGTTTTGTCTTTCTCTGGCTCCTCGTGTTTTGTTTTTCTCTGGCTCCTCGTTTTCTGGTTCCTCGTGTCCTTTTGCTCCTCGTGTCCTTTTGCTCCTCGTGTCCATTTGCTCCTCGTGTCCTTCTTCTCCTCGTGTCCTTCTTCTCCTCGTTTTCTGGTTCCTCGTGTCCTTTTTCTCCTCGTTCTCTTTGGCTCCTCGTGTCCTCGTTTTCTGGTTCCTCGTGTCCTTTTTCTCCTCGTTGTCCTCATTTTCTGGTTCCTCGTTGTCCTCGTTTTCTGGTTCCTCGTTGTCCTCGTTTTCTGGTTCCTCGTTGTCCTCATTTTCTGGTTCCTCGTTGTCCTCGTTTTCTGGTTCCTCGTTGTCCTCGTTTTCTGGTTCCTCGTTGTCCTCGTTCTCTTTGGATTCCTCGTTGTCCTCGTTCTCTTTGGATCCCTCGTGTCCCTTTTCTGGTTCCTCGTGTCCTTTCTCTGTGGTTCCTCGTGTCCTTTCTCTCTGTGGTTCCTCGTGTCCTTTTTCTCTTTGGCTCCTCGTGTATTTTCTCTGGCCCCTCGTGTCCTCGTTCTCTGGTCCCTCGTGTCCTTTCTCTGGTCCTCGTGTTTTCCTTGGGCCCTCCACCCTTGCAGTGCCACCCTCCACCCACCCTAGACCTTTGGGAGGGGGGTCTTTTGGGGACGCCTGGAGGCGTCCTTGGGGGGGGGGTACTGTAAGGATGTTACTTTTCTGTGGCCCGGTGTGTCTGTTTCCCTC
>NW_023630216.1:0-1752 GCF_014905685.2 Nematolebias whitei | reverse complement strand
CTAAAAAACTAGTTGCACTCAGAGGGAAGATGCCAAGTGAGTTTTCACGGCAGCCACGGGGCTTGCATGGAATGGATAGGTGGAAAGCCACTGAACTATGGCGGTTTTTGTTGTACACTGGACCTGTGGTTTTAAAACCTGTGTTATCCCCTGTGAGATACAAACATTTCTTGTCCCTGACAGTAGCCATGTCAATAATGCTGGAGTCAGATGAGAGAATTGGAAAGGCCTATCTCCAGTATGCTGAAGAACTAATCAAACATTTTGTCATGCTCTGTCCTGACCTGTATGGTAAAACCTTTCCTGTATACAATGTACATGGACTATCCCATCTCCATGACGATGTCAGGCACTTCAACTGTTCCCTGAATGATATTTCCTGTTTTCCATTTTCAATCCCCAGTTGGACCTGGGGTCTTTCTGTGTGGAGTTTGCATGTTCTTCTGGTGCTTGCGTGGGTTTTCTCCGGATACTCCGGTTTCCTCCCACAGATCAAAAACATGCATGTTAGGCTGCCTTCAGGCCTAGGCCTCCCTTGAAAATGATCTGTGATCTCGATGAGATTTGCCTGGTTAAATAAACGTTAATAAACGATAAATAAATGTGTGTTAGTAAAGCAAGTGGACATTGTACAGAGACAAGTGTGAAGTGATTGGCAAAAAAATTCAAAGCCAACTATGAATATTTGCAGGGATGTTTTTTTTTATTAATCCAGTATTAGGGGAGGCCCCAGCAAGACATTGTGCATTTTCCAGATTGCCTTTGCATATTACTAATTACTTATTTGTTTTTTGTGTTTTTGTCTTTTTTTTTTTTTTTTGCAAATGCCGATGGAATCATGAATGGGGATGCTGCAGCAACAGAAGGTTTTATAAGGACTCATGCTGCAGAGCATTTAAAACATGCGCCACAAAGAAGTGGAGGTGGAGGAAGCGGGCTCACACAGAACATTTAAAATGTGCCACAAAGAAGTGAGATGCAAATACAGGTGCCGGTCATAAAATTATATCATGAAAAAGTTGATTTATTTCAGTAATTGCATTCAAAAAGTGAAATTTCTATATTATATTCATTCATTGCACACAGACATATTTCAAACGTTTATTTCTTTTAATGTTCATTATAACTGACAACTAATGAGAACCCCAAATTTAGTATGTCAGAAAATTTGACTATTACTTGAGACCAATTTAAAAAACGAAGAAAGGATTTTTATAGATGTTGGCCAACTGAAAAGTGTGAACATGGTACCATGGTCCTTGCAAAAGGAGCCCCAACCAAGTAATGAATGATATACATACTCATACATTTCATTTTTCATACTTTTCAGTTGGGCAACATCTATAAAAAAAATCCTTTATTTATTTATTTATTTTTATTTATTTAAATTGATCTCAAGTAATATTCTAATTTTCTGAGATACTAAATTTAGGGTATTCAGTAGTTGTCAGTTATAATCATCAACTTTAAAATATTTGAAATATATCAGTCTGTGTGTAATGACTGAGTACAAGTTTCATTTTTTGAATGGAATTACTGAAATAAATCAACTTTATTCAAAATGTTATGACCAGCACACTTTCAAAAAAATTGCGTATGGTAATTGTGGTGAGGGGACTGTAATTTTATATAGCTTTTATTTCTCATGTTGCTAGTTCAGCTATCCGAAAATGAAAATGAAGGCATGTAATTTTTTTTTATGTTAAGTACAGACCAAAGCTATGTGAGCTGTGTATTTTTATAGATTTGTTT
>NW_023630215.1:189-1752 GCF_014905685.2 Nematolebias whitei | reverse complement strand
TGCAGAGGTGCGTACCCTGCTGGAAGCCAGGAACACTGCCTTCAGGTCTGGAAACTCAGAGGAGCTGAGTAGGACAAGAAAAGAGCTGGTTGCTGGTATTAAGAGGACCAAGGGCACATATGCAAAGAGGATCGAGGGTCAATTCATCTCACAAGACCCTCGGAGCATGTGGAGGGGCATTAAGTGCATAACAGATTATAAAGGAAGGAGTGAACAATGCCCCAAAGACCCATCTCTGCCTGATGCCCTCAACAAGTTCTATGCACGCTTTGAAGACCCGAACAGACCACCCAGCACCAGACTCACCTCACCACCGGATGAAGAGCATCTCAGCGTGACCTCAGCAGAAGTAAGGAGTACCTTCAGGAGGATTAATCCGCACAAAGCAACTGGCCCAGACAACATCCCCGGAAAAGTGTTGAAGGAATGTGCTGATCAGCTCTGTGAGGTGCTGGCAGACATCTTTAACACCTCACTTACCCTGGAGACAGTTCCCACCTGCCTGAAGACTGCCACCATCATCCCAGTCCCAAAAAGCTCTACAGTGACTGGTCTGAATGACTATCGGCCAGTGGCCCTCACCCCGATAGTCGCTAAATGCTTCGAAAAACTGGTCATGACTCACATCAAAACAACCATCAACATCAACGAGGACCCTCATCAGTACGCATACCGTGAGAACCGATCAACAGAGGATGCAATCTCCTCTGTGGTCCACACTGCACTCAACCACCTGGAGCAGAAAAACTCTTACGTCCGTATGCTCTTTGTGGACTTCACATCCGCCTTCAACACCATGATCCCCCAAACCCTGATGGACAAACTATCCACACTAGGACTAAGCCCCTCCATCTGCAACTGGGTACTAGACTTTTTAACAAACAGACCACAGTTAGTGAGGATCCACAACCTCTCCTCCTCCACCATAACCCTCAGCACTGGCTCTCCTCAGGGATGTGTGTTGAGCCCCCTCCTGTTTACTCTGCTCACATATGATTGTGCAGCTACCCATCCAGGCTGTCACATTGTAAAGTTTGCAGATGATACAGCGGTGGTGGGATGCATCACAAACAATGATGAGTCCAGCTACAGGCAGGAGGTGGAACACCTGGAGAGCTGGTGCAGAGAGAATAACCTTCACATCAATGTGAAGAAGACAAAGGAGATGATTGTGGACTTCAGAAGGAACAAAAACACCTACACCCCCCTGAACATAAGAGGATCTGCGGTGGAAGTGGTCTCCAGCTACAAGTACTTGGGTGTACACATGAATGACAACCTCAGCTGGAGCAACAACACCACCAGCCTGATCAAGAAAGCTCATCAGAGACTCTACTTCCTCAGACGGCTGAGGCGAGCTGGTCTGGGAAGCTCAGTCCTCACCTCCTTCTACAGGTGTGCAGTGGAGAGCATCCTGTGCTCGAGCATCAACGTGCGGCATGGAGGCTGCACAGCTGCAGAAAGAAAAGCTTTGCAGAGAGTGGTGAAGGCTGCACAGAAATCTGTCGGAATCAGCCTCCCCACCATCACAGACATCTACACCTCCAGATGCAGGAAGAGGGC
>NW_023630215.1:0-89 GCF_014905685.2 Nematolebias whitei | reverse complement strand
AGCATCAACGTGTGGCATGGAGGCTGCACAGCTGCAGAAAGGAAAGCTTTGCAGAGAGTGGTGAAGGCTGCACAGAAATCTGTCGGAAT
>NW_023630214.1:0-1752 GCF_014905685.2 Nematolebias whitei | reverse complement strand
TGGAGGGCCCGAGGAAAACACGAGGACCAGAGAAAAGACACGAGGGACAAGGAGACACGAGGAGCCAGAGAAACGAGGACACGAGGAGAAAAAGGACACGAGGAGCCAGAGAAACGAGGACACGAGGAGAAAAAGGACACGAGGAACCAGAAAACGAGGAGCCAGAGAAGGGGACACGAGGAACCAGAGAAGGGACACGAGGAACCAGAAAACGAGGACACGAGGAGAAAAAGGACACGAGGAACCAGAAAACGAGGAGCCAGAGAAGGGGACACGAGGAGCCAGAGAGGGGACACGAGGAGCCAGAGAGGGGACACGAGGAACCAGAAAAGGGACACGAGGAACCAGAAAAGGGACACGAGGGGCCAGAGAAAATACACCAGGGATCACAAAGAACGAGACACGAGGAGCCAGAGAACGAGGACACGAGGAGCCAGAAAACGAGGAACACGAGGGATCACAAGGGATATGGACGGTCAAGGGATCGTCCCTAAGAGTCACTGTTCCTGCGGGCGGCTGGGAGGCTGTCCATAAAGCCGAGCCAGGTCAGGGGGGCGGCCGGGAGGCCGTCCAAAACACAGGGCCTAAGGGAACTCGGCATGCGGCGTGGAGACCTGGGAAGCCGCAGCATGCGGCGTGGAGACCTGGGGAGCTGCAGCATGCGGCGTGGAGACCTGGGGAGCTGCAGCATGCGGCGTGTAGACCTGGGGAGCTGCAGCGGGCGGCGTGGAGACCTGTTGAGCTGCAGCGGGCGGCGTGGAAGCCTGTTGAGCTGCAGCGGGCGGCGTGGAAGCCTGTTGAGCTGCAGCGGGCGGCGTGGGAGCCTGTTGAGCTGCAGCGGGCGGCGTGGGAGCCTGTTGAGCTGCAGCGGGCGGCGTGGGAGCCTGTTGAGCTGCAGCGGGCGGCGTGGGAGCCTGTTGAGCTGCAGCGGGCGGCGTGGGAGCCTGGTGAGCTGCAGCGGGCGGCGTGGGAGCCTGGTGAGCTGCAGCGGGCGGCGTGGGAGCCTGGTGAGCTGCAGCGGGCGGCGTGGAAGCCTGGTGAGCTGCAGCGGGCGGCGTGGAAGCCTGTTGAGCTGCAGCGGGCGGCGTGGGAGCCTGGTGAGCTGCAGCGGGCGGCGTGGAAGCCTGGTGAGCTGCAGCAAGAGACGAGGGGACCTTGGAAACTGCAGCAGGAGACGAGGGAACCTTGGAGACTGCAGCAGGAGAGGAGGGAACCTTGGAAACTGCAGCAGGAGACGAGGGAACCTTGGAGACTGCAGCAGGAGACGAGGGAACCTTGGAAACTGCAGCAGGAGACGAGGGAACCTTGGAAACTGCAGCAGAAGACGAGGGAACATTGGAAAATGCAGCAGGAGATGAGGGAACCTTGGAAACTGCAGCAGGAGACGAGGAAACCTTGGAAACTGCAGCAGGAGACGAGGGAACCTTGGAGACTGCAGCAGGAGACGAGGGAACCTTGGAGACTGCAGCAGGAGATGAGGGAACCTTGGAGACTGCAGCAGGAGATGAGGGAACCTTGGAGGCTGCAGCAGGAGACGAGGGAACCTTGGAGGCTGCAGCAGGAGACGAGGGAACCTTGGAGGCTGCAGCAGGAGACGGAGAGGCCTGGGGAGATGCTGCTGCTGTCGGAGAGGCTTGGGGAGATGCTGCTGCTGTCGGAGAGACCAGGGGAGATGCTGCTGCTGGAGGAGAGACCAGGGGAGTTTCTGCTGCTGGAGGAGAGACCAGGGGAGTTGCTGCTGCTGGAGGAGAG
>NW_023630213.1:0-1752 GCF_014905685.2 Nematolebias whitei | reverse complement strand
GTTCAGGTCAGGAGAGTTGGCAGGCCAATTGAGCACAGTAATACCATGGTCAGTAAACCATTTACCAGTGGTTTTGGCACTGTGAGCAGGTGCCAGGTCGTGCTGAAAAATGAAATCTTCATCTCCATAAAGCTTTTCAGCAGATGGAAGCATGAAGTGCTCCAAAATCTCCTGATAGCTAGCTGCATTGACCCTGCCCTTGATAAAACACAGTGGACCAACACCAGCAGCTGACACGGCACCCCAGACCATCACAGACTGTGGGTGCTTCACACTGGACTTCTGGCATTTTGGCATTTCCTTCTCCCCAGTCTTCCTCCAGACTCTGGCACCTTGATTTCCGAATGACATGCAAAATTTGCTTTCATCCGAAAAAAGTACTTTGGACCACTGAGCAACAGTCCAGTGCTGCTTCTCTGTAGCCCAGGTCAGGCGCTTCTGACGCTGTTTCTGGTTCAAAAGTGGCTTGACCTGGGGAATGCGGCACCTGTAGCCCATTTCCTGCACACGCCTGTGCACGGTGGCTCTGGATGTTTCTCCGCAGGTCCCCCAAGGTCTGGAATCGGCTCTTCTCCACAATCCTCCTCAGGGTCCGGTCACCTCTTCTCGTTGTGCAGTGTTTTCTGCCACACTTTTCCCTTCCCACAGACCTCCCACTGAGGTGCCTTGATACAGCACTCTGGGAACAGCCTATTCGTTCAGCAATTTCTTTCTGTGTCTTACCCTCTTGCTTGAAGGTGTCAATGATGGCCTTCTGGACAGCAGTCAGGTCGGCAGTCTTACCCATGATTGCGGTTTTGAGTAATGAACAAGGCTGGGAGTTTTTAAAAGCCTCAGGAATCTTTTGCAGGTGTTTAGAGTTACGTCGTTGATTCAGATGGTTAGGTTAATAGCTTGTTTAGAGAACCTTTTCATGATATGCTAATTTTTTGGGACAGGCATTTTGGGTTTTCATGAGCTGTATGCCATAATCATCAGTATTAAAACAATTAAAGACCTGAAATATTTCAGTTGGTGTGCAATGAATCTGAAATATATGAAAGTTTCATTTTTATCATTACATTATGGAAAATAATGACCTTTATCACAATATGCTAATTTTTTGAAAAGGACCTGTATATAATCCAATAAAATTTGACTTGAAAATAAGGAGAAAAACTCAGATTTCACGATATGGCCAAAATGTGAATTGTGCCATTTTTATTTTATATAAACCTACTACTGTACTTAAAATTTTGAAACACGACATAATAAAAAAAAAACACTTTTAAACATCGGGCAACTTTCATTCAACCTTTATTTAAACAGGTTAGTCCCATTGAGCCACGAAGACTCATTTACAAGAGAGACCTGAACTTGTATCTTTGTACTGAAGCTGACAGATGTTTGAATTACGCAATATCATATTTTTATGTGAAGTACTCAGTAATGCTTAAAACGAGTTCAACTTCTTTCTGACAAAATGCAACAAGTGTTAAACCAGTTTTGTTTCCTTATAAAACAATAATTTAGCTTTTTAAATAATAATAAATTTGTTTCATTTCAGTGAGAAGCCAACAATGTTCCCTACTGTGATAACAAGCCATGCCTAAGGTTCAATAGAATGAAAAAGGAAACACATTTCATCTTTGACGGTTTCCTTAGACACGACACAGACAGACTGGACAGACCTCAGAACACCTCGAACCAGACTGATTTAAAGTGATGTAGTGAACTAGGCCTGATGTCAAAACCTTGACCTGAGGACCATAT
>NW_023630212.1:0-1752 GCF_014905685.2 Nematolebias whitei | reverse complement strand
ACTAACTTTTGAACATTTGAACTCTACTAGCTGCAGCTGATTGCAGTTGTAGTGGACTAGGCCTATGTCAAAACTGACCAGATGGACAGAGACTGTTATTTCATTGATCTGCATCCAGAAATACAGTTTGAGCCATCTGGAGACTTTCTTTCTTGAATTAATCAAGTAGAAAAGACAATTCTCTATGATCATTACTATTTTACAAATGTTTGATAATCAAATTGTGTTAGTTCACTCAATGATTCACAGGTTGAAGAGAACTACTCATTTTTATTTTACATAAACAGTAAGTAATGATTTTTATTCCTCATTCAAAGAAGAAATCAGGTTAATATGCATTTCTTGATTTTTTGTCTTCAATGAGCAAATTTGTAAGTATGTTAAAGGTCGAGTTTCGGTCAACTAAAATGTTTACTGAGAAGAAATGTCATGTTTAACTTTTACAGCAGATAATAGGAGAGAGACTCCACGAAGTCTGGTTTTTCTCCAGTAATCTTTCTGTCTGTTTTAAACAATCTCAATCTCTGCCCTTGACTTTAATAACACCTTACATCACAAACCACACCTCTGATCTGGTCCATCCACCAATCAGAAAGCTCTAAAATGACCCGGAAGTCAACTCATTTAAATGTGGCCACTTCCCGGTTCTCGCCAGAGTTAAAGAGTTTCAAAGAGCGACAGTTCTCCTGGAGAAGGGAGATGAAAAAGCTCTCTGATGCAGCTCATGGAGAAGAGTTCCAGAGTTTAACTCTCTGAAGAGAGTTAAAGAGTTCAGAGTTCTTGGATGCTAACGCAGGCGTCCAGAATGCTTCTATTGGAATCCAGAATCCAGAGACGATTTCGGGAATTATAACTTCTGTTTGGATAACCTCACACGACTCCTAAGGGTTTGGCTGTCCTCACGGAGACGCTGAAAGAGTCAGAAAGGAACTCCACGCCGACGCTGATTATCATCTGCAAGGTAAAAGGTTCTGTTTTCGACCAAGCGTACCGTGGCCAAGCTGATTCCCCAAAGAGCGTGTTGTTCTGGTCCTACAGATAAATTCCCTCACACATCTCTCTGTAAGATAAATCTCCATTTTCCATCTTAAACTCTCCTTTCTCCTAAAATCATTACAGATATTTTAGAAATGTCTGAAGTAAAGTTCTCAATCACCTTTCTGTGATTGATGTCTGTTGTTCTGCTGAGAAGTGAGGACAATCGCCGTATTGTCCACTTTCTGTGAACTTGCCATGTTATTGTTTTCATATTTTGCCAAATTAATGTAAATGTTTGATGTTAAACTTTGCTTCTGCAAATAAATGACCGCATTCATTTGATGGGTCAAAGATAAATAACATCTCTCGTTACATTTCTGTTAAACTCAATGCACGACATTTACACAGTCAGAAAAATGAAGAACTCGTGAAAAATGTATGAATATATCCTGCATATGTCATACTACACAGTGATCAGTGTCTAATCTGTACTAAAACTTCAAAAGTACATTTTCAGAATTCATGCAAACACAGCAGATAATAGAGAAACAGTTTTTCATAAGATTTATTGGAATCAAAAGTAAAATAAAATAAAGAAATACAGCAAAATAAAACAAAAGCTTTTACATCATCAAGTATGAAATTTGATAATAATCTTTCAACATTGATTTACAGTGGTATTAAACCAAACAGCTTGTTGTAAATTAATGAAACATGATTGAATTAACACAGAAATATTTTGAACAGTAGAACTTTTGGATGAATTTGTCATTT
>NW_023630211.1:0-1752 GCF_014905685.2 Nematolebias whitei | reverse complement strand
TGAGAGACGAAACGTTTCTAGATTTTTTTTGCTTTGTTTTGCTTTTGGTTTTTTTTTTGTTTTTTTTTTAATGTCCAGAGGACCAGATTGAACTTTTTTGGATAATATTAAACATCTACACTTTTACACAACATTGTTGTTTAGTTTGTCTCTGTTTTCTAAACTGAACATGTTCCTGCATAAAAACTGTGACTAACTAAACTAGTGGTGTCGTGCAAATGTGTGGATTTATTAGTAGCTCATGTAGCATTCTTTCACAGCAGAATGTTGTTGACAAGGAGTTGTTTTATAAACAATCACGTCGACTGACTTGCAACAAATGTTGGTAGAGAATGAGATGCCATCCCACAGCAGTGTGTGACGAAGCTGGTGAGCAGCATGAAGAGGTGCCAGGCTGTTGTGGCTGTGTATGGTTCTTCCCAGAGCCCTGTAAAGAGAGAGTTGCGACACTCTTTGAACTCGCCGATACGCGGTCACGTGGTTCATGCAGCTCCCCATAGTTCCAAAAAGCTCAGCGCTGTCAGTCAGTTTGAGCGGCTGCTGGCGCAACATAACACAAAATCGACTTTTCTTACTTTACCTGACGTCTTTCAGTAATTATTGAGCAGTAACGAACTGATTACTTAACTGATTATTTCACAGACTATGCATTTTATCAAAGCATTTTTAGAAGCAGCCGATACATTTATCATTAAATTTTAGAAGGAAACGAGACTGCAAACACATATTTGTTAGAAAAATAATGTATATGCAATACAATGATCAATATAGCCATGTCAGTGTTTTATAACGTTACACACGATAAAAAAAGATCAGAGTAACTCCTGTTATAAAGCTGTTTCTGATGTTCTCTGCAGGATAATGCTCCACCTTGTCCTCCATGCAGCATCAGATCTGCTCCAGCTTACCTTAGATCATCTGGATGAATTCTTGATTTCTATAGAAGATATTAATTCAACCTTTATTTAAACAGGTTCGTCCCATTGAGCCACGAGGACTCATTTACAAGAGAGACTGCATATAATTGTTGTATTTGTCGTTTTTTTTATGTCAACCAAGTACCTGATAACTGAGTTGATTGTAGCCTGACAACTATTGTAAAATTGTAATTCTTTGATTAAAATGTTAATTTAAATGAAACTGTTTCTAGTTAAAATCATAACAGATGACAAAATAAGTGTTAACTGTGCAAAAATAAATTTCCAAACAATTTATTATAAAATATGTAAAATGTAAAGTAAGCTTTAATAAAGTACTTTTACTGACATTTATACTGTTTATTAATGACATCATCTCAAGTCAGCAGGAGCACCATCATCATCATCATCACAACAACACAAAGTGAGAGCTGTAAATTTAATCTGCACAAACATTTTCAATCAGGGCTCAAAATGTTTAACTGTCAAAGAAATGTTCAATAAAATAAACTAATGTCACTCTACAGGCACATTTAGAGAGAGGACAGTTCACAGAGGACGTGTGAGATTGAAGGAGGTTCAACCATTTGTTCATGGACCAGAACCAGATGAGAAGAACAGCAGAACTTCCACTGACCAGTGACCTGACCAGTGATCTGACCAGTGACCTGACCAGTGATCTGACCAGTGATCTGACCAGTGATCACACATGCTGTTCTAAATTAAACTTTGGTACGAACAGTGTTAAATAAGACATGTCATATTTTTATTGAACAATAATCTTCATTCTAACAGTGACGTTATAATTTCAGAGACTGAGGAAGAAACAGAAATG
>NW_023630210.1:0-1752 GCF_014905685.2 Nematolebias whitei | reverse complement strand
CATACATCATACATCCATCCATCCAACCATCCATACATCCACCATCCATCCATCATACATACATCCATCATACATCCATCCATCCATCATACATCCATCATACATCCATCCATACATCATCCATACATCCATACATCATCCATCCATCCATCATCCATCTATCCATACATCATACATCCACCATCCATCCATCCATCATCCATCCATCCATACATCCACCATCCATCCATCCACCTATAACCAGGAGAAAAAAAAAGTTGCCCACCCTTGCTCTAAATTGTCCCTGGGTGTGTTTCCTGTCTCCTGTCCTTGTGATGGACTGGGGACATGTCCAGGGTGTCCCCCACCTTTGCACTGTAGACACCAGAGACCCGGCGCAGCAGGAAGAAAATGAACGCATTTTATTTAATAAATAATTGATAAATCTTTGTTTTTAAACTCTTAAAAACCATAAAGATAAAAGGTGTGTTTCCCCAATCTGCCGCCAGAGGGCGACAAATACCAACAAGTCCAGCTTTAACTGAACTGAAAGGTGTTTATTTGTATAAAATAAGAGATTTTCCTCTCACGCACTGTTTTTGTGTGCGTGCGTGTTTCGCATGAACACAAGCAGCACTTGTTCCAAAAATCCCCGCTTTTATTTTGAAACGCATCTCCTTTAATCAGGTAGTCCAGGTGAGGCTGTATCCTAGCAACAAGGCTCTCCCTATGACATCAACGCAGAGTTGCTGCTCAGAAGGTTCACGAGCTGAAATAATTGAAACAGTTTAAACTGTTTGTTGCGCTACTAGACATAGAAATGGAAGTAAACGTGACGAGCGGCGCGAGCGCAGGACGTGGGTCAGTAATTAGAGCGCACGTGCGGCTGTTTCACCTCACTGCGACTTTCTGCGCTCGCAACACACTGAACTGGTGAACTGGAGTCTGGACTGGAGTCCGGACTGGGAGACAGCCTCCGTCAAGTTCGACACAATGGGGAAAATCCACTTCCGGTACCTATTTTCAAAATAAAATCACTTCAAAGCGCTGAGCCATTTTCCTTGTTTTGTTGTTTTAAGTTAAAGCAAAAGTTAAACACAATTTATTTTCTTATTTCGGCTGCTCCCTTCCACAGAAACATTAACTCGCAGGAAGACTTGGCGCTAGACTTCATGTCGGATGTTCTTCCGGTCACAGCCACGGAGCCACCCCGCCTGAGTGGAGCACAGCTCGCGCAGGTTACTGGCGTGGACTTTTATTTTGAAGGACACATTTTAACTTCCGGCTGTGTCGCGCTCGCGACGTCGAGATTGTTGCAGCGAGACTTCCAGGAGTCTCCCCCTCCTCCCTCCTCCTCCTCCCTTCTCCTCCTCCCTTCTCCTCCTCCCTCCTCCCTTCTCGTCCAGGTGACACTTTTATTTTTAGCTCTTTGGACCGGGACGATGACGGACGTGTTCCCGCAGGACTCGGTCCCGCAGCCGGTCCCCGGTGCGGAGAAGGAGCTCCAGGAGAGCACGGAGAGCCGGGCGGAGGACTTCAAGATGGACCAGGAGATGAAGATCGAGAGAGTAGAGGACCGAGGTGGGTGCTGCCCTGCTGCTCCTCAGGGATTCGAACCTGTGGAGGAAAATCATTTGATCATTTATATTAAATTTCTGCTCAGAAGAAACAAAAGATAATTTAAAATAGTTTTACTGAAACTCACAAAGACTTTTCACTTGATGACAAGAAACAACAACCACCTTAACCAACTGCTTAAGATTGCTAGTGAGC
>NW_023630209.1:0-1753 GCF_014905685.2 Nematolebias whitei | reverse complement strand
ATGGGTCATTAGCACACTGATGGCTGTTTACTACTCACAGAGGGCTGAGTGATACTAGCAATCACAGCATTGTAAGAGGGGGACAGTTGAACCCGGAGGCCTCCACCCCTGTTTAATGATGGACGATTTCTTTTCACAAAGATGGCCTCCTTTACTCCTCTCTCAAACCATCGTTCCTCTCTGTCCAGGATGTGAACATCTTCATCCTTGAAAGAGTGCAGACTACAGGAACCACTTGCGATTCAACCTCAGATGTTGACAAAGTGGCATCATTCCCAAGAGCCTGGAACTAAAATCATCGGTCAGCGGGCACCGGGCAAGCAAGATCCTTCAGAAGGCACAAACCCAGCTGCTGAATGAACGGGTGAGACAGACCAATTTTACTATTGAGGCCTTGAAGGCCAAAGAAGAGCACATTAAACAGAAACTAACTATGTGTCTAGATCAGACCACACTTCAGCAAGTGTTGGACTGTACAGATCAGGCACGCTTAGCACAGCATGTCAAGTCCAAGACTCGACAACAAAATAAGTTTAACTTACTAATAACTCATCAACACCATCA
Organism: Nematolebias whitei; assembly: GCF_014905685.2. Classification (NCBI taxonomy): domain Eukaryota; kingdom Metazoa; phylum Chordata; class Actinopteri; order Cyprinodontiformes; family Rivulidae; genus Nematolebias; species Nematolebias whitei. Next base: position 1,189 of record NW_023630209.1, on the reverse strand, counting down.
CTATTCAAATAACAACACATTCAGTGTAGGACAACACTCCAGTAGTCAATTACATGCCAGGGAGACAGAAAAGTGGGTGAAGAATTTATCTGACAGACAGCTCACCCAGCCTGAGACAGATATTCTTGCCAGGGGACTGAACTTTGCGGTTGCACCAAGTACAATTCCTCTGGTGGAGATGATCACAGCCACAGAATCAGCCATCCGCAACAACAAAATGAAAGAGGGTGAAGCAGAACAGCTCAGAATCAAAGTTTCATCCTGCCTCAGCAATGCCAAACCACCACCTTCCAACATCAGTAGAGAGGAGAGGGATGCACTCACCACTCTTAGTAGGACAAAAACATCATCATTCTCCCAGCAGACAAAGGAAGGTGCACAGTGATTTTGAACCAGAAAGACTATCATGAGAAAGTTATGACACTCCTTAGTGACTTAACCACTTATGAACCTCTGAAAAGAGATCCAGGAAGTGGTTACAAGAAGAAGTTAATAGATTGCCTGAAAATTTTGGAGCAGGACAAGGCTATTGACCGTATTCTGTACCACAGACTGTACCCAGGGGAGGCCACACCTCGTCTGTATGGTTTACCTAAAATCCACAAACAAGGTGTACCTTTAAGACCTATTGTTAGCATGATTAACTCTGTCACTTACAATGTTTCCAAATATCTGGCATCTGTACTCATCCCTTTAGTTGGCAGCTCAGAACACCACATACATAACACCATGGTCTTTGTGGATAAGGTGAGGGATGTCATCATGGAGACTGATGAAACAATGGTCTCTTTTGATGCCACATCACTCTTTACGTGCATTCCTGTTGATGATGCAGTAGAGGTGGTCAGTTTAAGATTAAAATCAGACACCACTCTGAGCAGCAGGACCACTCTTTCCACAGAACAACTGTGTCAACTCTTGAAACTGTGCCTGCAGTCAACCTACTTCACATATGGGGAACAATATTATAGGCAGAAACATGGGTGTGCTATGGGGTCTCCAGTTTCTCCTATTGTTGCCAACCTGTACATGGAGGAGGTAGAAAAGAGAGCCTTGACGTCCTTTTCAGGGACACCACCAAGTCATTGGTTCAGGTATGTTGACGACACCTGGGTTAAAATTAAATCTCAGGAAGTCCAACATTTTACTGACCACATCAACTCTGTGGATAAATACATCAAGTTCACAC
>NW_023630208.1:0-1753 GCF_014905685.2 Nematolebias whitei | reverse complement strand
TAATCTACCAAATCATGGAACTTCAATAAGTTCAGTTGATAAAATAATGTGCTTGATGGGTGACAGTAATGCTTTCTGGTGATAATTCTTACAGCTCTTTTCTGTAAAATAAAAATAGGTTTTGTAAATGTTTTACACGCTTTCCCCAAACATCAATGCAATAGATTAAATGTGGAACAATGATTGTGTTATACAACATGTACAGAGCTTTATTATTTAATAATTCCCTGACTTTGTATAGTACTGCAATAGATTTAGATATTTTTGTTCTTACAGAATTGATGTGATTTTTCCATGTTAGCTGTTCATCAATGATTACACCCAAAAATTTCATCTCTTTAACTCTACAAATCTCAACACCCTCAATTTTACATGGATCATCAACAGTTCTCTTTTTGTTACTAAATATCATGTATTTAGTTTTATCTAAATTTAATGATAATTTATTAAGTTTAAACCAAGTTTGTATTTGATCAAATTCTGTCTTCATCAATTCCAACATCCGTTTTACATCTTTACCCAAACAGAAAAATGTGGTGTCATCTGCAAAAATGACACATTTGAGGAGTCCTGATACATTCACTAAGTCATTCACATATAAAATAAATAACTTTTGTCCAAGTACAGAGCCTTGAGGAACTCCACAAGTGATATTGCACAGGTCAGATCTTACACCATTTATTTGTACAAACTGTTTCCTATCTTTTAAATAGCTAGATACCCAGTGTAATGCTGGTCCTCTTATACCATATTTATTTAATTTTTCAAGGAGAATAGTGTGGTCAATAGTATCGAATGCTTTTTTTAAATCAACAAAAATACTAACACAATACTGTTTTTGATCGACAGCAGTAGTTATTTGTTCTATTATTTCCATGAGAGCCATTGATGTAGAGTTTTTTGCTCTAAACCCATACTGACTGCTACTTAGAATGTTTTGTTTAGTAATAAATTTTTCTAATCTGGTCACAAATAGTTTTTCTAGAATTTTTGAGAACTGTGGTAATAAGGATATTGGTCTATAATTATTGAACACACATTTATCACCATTTTTAAAGAGAGGAACTACCTTAGCTACTTTCATATTCAACAACATTTCTCTTTGTATAATTATTTTGCACACAATTCTTTTCATACAGAGCTCCTAAAATATTCATAAACTCATCATATGATCTGTTCACATCATCAACATACACGTCTTTCCAGCTTTGTTTATGTAAATCATCTTTTAATTTGTCCATTGCTTTTTTTGATGTGTTTATTGTTTTCTTCTTAATTGTAATTTCTTTTGTAATGCTTTGATCATTTTTATAAATCATGAAAACTGGTAAATGATCACTCAAATCACTTGTTAAAATACCTCCCATCACATCCCCATTTGTTACATTTGTGAAAATATTATCGATTATTGTAGCACTATGAGTTGTAATTCTTGTTGGTTTTGATATTAACGGATAAAGATTTAAACTATACAATGAATTTGTAAATGTACTGATGTTATTTGAATCTGTTTTATTTCCCAGGTCAATATTAAAGTCTCCACACAAAAAAAAATGTTTTTATTAAAACTCTTGTCCAATAATTGTACGATTTTATCAGTGAATATTTCTATATTTGATCCTGGAGATCGATATACACAACTTATCAATATGTTTTTATCATTCTTGTTTATTATTTCTATTGTTATTATTTCCATGATATTGTCAACAATTATTGACATTTCATTAATTAATTTACATTTTATTTCATTTTT
>NW_023630207.1:0-1753 GCF_014905685.2 Nematolebias whitei | reverse complement strand
CCAGTGACTTTAAATTTGTTTTTTTTTTCATCGTTTTGAAAAAAAACGAGCAGCACGGTGACGGCAGCCAACTCTGTAACCGTCGTGCTGTGTGGGTTTTTCACCGGAAACTCCGGTTACCCCCCACAGGGGAAGCTGTGGTTGAGTGGTTAGAGCAGTCGTCCGCCAATGCAAGAGTTGGAAGTTCGACTCCACCAGCAGTCACATGCCGAAGTGTCCCTGGGCAAGACACTGAACCCCTCATTGCCTCTGATGCGTGTCCCATCAGTGTATGAATGTGATGTCAAAGCACCGATTAGTCTCTTTAGAATGATTTGTTCAATCAGCTTTATAGAGCTCTAGTAGAGTGCTGGATGAATGGGTAAATGAGGACACACATTATTTTGTACTGTAAAGAGCTTTTAGTGTCTGGATAAGATAGAAAAGCGCTGCAGTCCATTTACCATAGTTTAAACAAATTTATTCACTGGTCACACACAGACACACACACAGACACACACATACCCCCCCCCCCCCCCCAACCCCCCCCCCCCCTTCCTCACCCCGGTGAATCGCCACCTTATCGTGGTGGAGGTGTTTGCGTGTCCCAATGATCACAGAAGTCCTGCTGGTTTGGACAAAGTGAGGGACCAGACTAAGAGCGATTCAGTAACTTTCGTCTTTGTTGTGTTTATTATTGACAAACATGGACGGAAAAGCTAAATGTTGCAGAACGTAAAAATTGAAAAAAATACCAAAAGTCGTAGCAGGAATGTTTCAGTTCAATAATCCCAAAGGGAAATTAAATGTTGTAACTCATCCTGGTTTTATTAAGAGTTGTTACAGATGCTGATGTCATAAACATAACATAAACAATAAAAACCCTGGCCTGATTGTTTGGGTTTTTGTGTGTGGTGCAGAGTTAGTGTCCATATACATATATTTATATATATATATATATGGCCACAGATTTTTTAGCAATGGTGGTGTAGTGGTGAACATAGCTGCCTTCTAAGCAGTTGACCTGGGTTCAATTCCCAGCCATCGCAGTCAGTTCAAGTCCATGTATGTTTGCATGTGGTAGGTCACTGCCCTAGTGCCATAATTATGGGGTTGCCCATTGCAGACCAGGGTTGGGTAGGAAGTATGGATGGGGCCGATCCGACCCGGTATCGGCCTCCAATACCAGCATCGTTTACGTATCGGATTTCTCTAATCCAACCTGCAGAGAGTTCCGATCCATGATGCATGTCTGTGTCTGTTGAAACGTCCACATGTGATTCCCTGCCAGCTGCTCTGAAGGTTGGCTTCAAACTATGGAATGGATTTCCTTAACGGAGGCGTGTCCCAGCGTTATAAGACCCGCCTCACATTCAGGAAAGTTATTCCTTGATTAATCCTTATTGCTTAATCAAGTTTAATTACTTAAAACTACGTCTTGGAAATAGTTTTATCCAAATTATTATTCTTTGTCATTTGTGTTTATATTGCTTTTGTTTGTAGTCTATTTTTTGAAAGTTATTTTAGTAAAAGACAGATTGTAATTTTACAAATAAACAAACAAATAACAGAACACACAGGAGGAGGAGTCAACAGAACAAAGAGCCATGTGTCTATGTGACATCATCATGGCGCCCTTTGATCCATCATCATGATGTCACATAGACACATGGATCAAAAGACGCCATCGGTCACATGATCAGAGTCAGAGTCAGAGTTTCTTTATTGTCATTCGCACCTCATGTGGTACATGTGGTGGAGCGAAATTATGTAC
>NW_023630206.1:0-1754 GCF_014905685.2 Nematolebias whitei | reverse complement strand
CCCCCCCCCCCCCCCCCACACACACACACATAACAAGAGAAATGTTTGATGAGTATTATTCACATTAAATCACGTTTCAAAACAGCGGCATCAATAACAGCATTCAAAATGTCGAAAAGACAGTCCAATTTATTATCTAAAATAAATGATGAATGATGAGTGCTTCATAAATGATGAGTGCTTAGTGTATATTTAGTTGATGTTTTTCTTAGTTCATATCTTAGATGTTATTATTGTTTTTCTTATACATTTTATTGTTGGATGTAACTGGGACCCTGTGTACATAATTTCGCTCCATCACATGTAACACATGAGGTGCGAATGACAATAAAGAATCTCTGACTCTGACTCTAAATGGATGGATGGATGGATTGTCCTTAGCTGGACAACAGAGAATTGAAGAACCTGAAGGCAGTGGCAATCGAGAGTGGAGCAGCAGGAGCAATAACTCAGGACTGAATTCAGCTGAGAAGAGTTCGGGTCGGACAGTGAAGTGTGTGTGGGAGGACGGAGGGTTAGAACGCTTGACAGAATCGTAGCAGCTCTATTCACAGGCTTTTCTTCTTGCTCTCTAAAATAGAAATTTCAATTCAACCTTTATACAGGTTGTTAGTCGCATTGAGCCTCGAGGACTCATTTAAAAGAGAGAGATGTTTTTAATCAATTTAATCAAATTTTTATAAATGTAAGTAAACATAGATGTTTAACAACACGTTATAATACACCAAAATGCAGGAATGGCATCTCTTTTATCCCAAATTTTCTGGGGGAGGACTCAGAGACCCCCCCCCCCCCCCCCCCATTTGTGTTCTGGCATCAATCAGTTTACAAATTAAGCCCTGGTTACAGGCTGGGTCCAATGGGTCATGCAACAGGACAGTGATCATAGAGACAGACCAACAGCTAAATGGCTGAGATAGAAAAATGCATCAGTAGTTTAAAGTTCAGACATCAACTTGATTGGAAAGATCTGAGGGCAGAAACTGATGTTCTACCAATTCAACAGCGTAAAGAAGAGCAGATTGAAAATCCCATTCAACATGGAGAAAAACTGAAAAGTTTTTTTTTTGAAAATGATTAATTTAGATTACTTCAAAGTGATATTTTTCTTTCATGTCCACAAACATAGAACAACTAAGACTTTAGCATATGTGTTCTGTTTGCGTTGGAGGAAATATGGCCAGTACAGAAAATCTCAGGAGATAAGGAGGGGCTGGACACAGGACACATTTGAGCCTTTTCAAACTTTGGAGCACTGTGCAGTGAGATGAGAGGAGGGGAAACAGCTCACTACAGAGAGAAGGAAACAAGTCACAGGAAGTGAAGCAAGACAGACTCCAGAGGCAACATGTCACTCGATCCTGAGAAGGTATGTAAAGTTCTGTTTTTGCTTTTCTTAGATTTTGAATACCGGAAAGCTTGAAATCTTTGTTTGCTTGCAACTTTGAAATTCAGATGGACTTTGCCTTGCAATGAAACAAGGGACAATCCAGATCTACTCTGTTCTATTTCAGTTAGTGCACTGCAAAGTTGGGTCTTTTGTTTTCAAGCTTCTTAACTATCACAATTGATATTATAAATGCAAATAAAATTTCCCGCACACCTTTTTAGCAGCTTCAGCAAATCTGAGGACCTCAGCTCCTCTTAATCTCAGCAAGCATCCGTGTTTGACTGAACGCTGCTTCAGGCTTTGTGGCGTTTTAAAATAATTGTTTTCTACACAATCTGACCCAACTTTCAACATCTTACAACAA
>NW_023630205.1:0-1754 GCF_014905685.2 Nematolebias whitei | reverse complement strand
ATTTGGCGATGTAAACAAACCCCGGTGGGGTAGATTCATTCAGGTGGAAAAAGTCATTTTGTTGTTGCCACGTTTCTGTTAGACAAATAAAATCTAGTTTACGGTCAGATATTAGGTCTTGAATAAGCTGACCTTTGCCAGTGAGTGAGCGAACGTTCAGAAGGCCAAACTTTACGGAGGAGGAGTTGGTAGCGACCAGAGCATTAGCCGACCGAGGTAGACTAGCGAATATGCTATTACTGTTAGCGGCCCGAGTATTGCAGCATGTAGAATGGTGAGAGTCAGACCAGATGGAGTTTATGGGGTTAGACTTGTCAGCGTGGAGTCTACGGCGGGAGCCACGGTGAATAAATCTCCGGCGTTCGCTCACCGGAACTGGATGTTGGATGCTGTCTATCATGGTGCACTAAGATTCATAACTGGCTGTGATTATCATACCCACCACTGCACCCTGTATTCACTGATTAACTGGACATCATTAACTTCACGCAGACTCTCCCACTGGTACATTTTCATCTTTAAATCACTTCTTGGTCTGATGCTTTCATACATCGCCTCCGACATGTCTCTGCGTGAGTGCAGCTATGGCGTGAGCTCTCAGGACATTATTACCTGCAGTGTTCCCTCAATGAGGACTGAACTAGGCAAAAGGGCCTTCTACTACTCCACTCCCGTTTCCTGGAATACCTTACAAAAACAATTGAAGCTCTCGACCTTGACCTCTCTAAGTGGCTTTAAGAATCTGTTGGACTCCTGGCAGGGACCAACGCAGACATGTTCCTGTTTTTAGTTTTCTAGATTTGCCTTAGAATCGCGCCTTAGAATCTGGCTGTTTTTTGGTTACCTTTTTCTTTTAGCCATCCTATTTGTAAAAACAAACAAACAAAAAAAACTGCAGTATGACTTTTTACAACAGTTTATTGTTGTCGCTGTTGTCCATTGTTGTCATCATTCTTTGTTGAAATCACATCTCTCTTGTAAATGAGTCCTCAAGGCTCAATGGGATTACCTGTCTAAATAAAGGTTGAATAAATATATATACACATATAAATATAAATAAATATATATATATATATATATATATATATATATATATATACACACATGTACATATATACACATAAATATATAAATATATACATATATACACACACATATACATATATATACACATATACATAAATATATGACATATACATATATATATATATAGCATATTTCATCCCACCAATGAAAGACAAGTGTTTTTAATACAAAAAACGCCAACCTTCAAATAATCATGTTCAGTTATGCACTCTATACTTGGTCGGGAATGCTTTTGCATGAATGGCTCCTTCAATGCGACCTGGCATGGAGTTAATCAGCCTGTGGCACTGCTGAGGTGTTATGGAGGCACAGGATGCTTCGATACCGGCCTTAAGCTCATCCAGAGTGTTGGGTCTTGCGTCTCTCAACTTTCTCTTCACAATATCCCACAGGTTCTCTATGGGGTTCAGGTCAGGAGAGTTGGCAGGCCAATTGAGCACAGTAATGCCATGGTCAGTAAACCATTTACCAGTGGTTTTGGCACTGTGAGCAGGTGCCAGGTCATGCTGAAAAACGAAATCTTCATCTCCATAAATCTTTTTAGCAGATGGAAGCATGAAGTGCTACAAAATCTCCTGATAGCTAGCTGCATTGACCCTGCCCTTGATAAAACACAGTGGACCAACACCAGCAGCTGACGTGGCACCCCAGACCATCACTGACTGTGG
>NW_023630204.1:0-1754 GCF_014905685.2 Nematolebias whitei | reverse complement strand
TAAGATAAATCTCCATTTTCCATCTTAAACTCTCCTTTCTCCTAAAAATTAATCCAGATGTTTTCATTAATGTCTGTGGTGATGCAACGGAAAATCATGGCCGTATGGTTTTTCCTGATTGTAAAGCTGATTAATTGATGTCTGCCGTTTTAGCTGAAAAGTGAAAACAATCGCCGTATTGTTCTCACTTCCTGTAAAACTATGCTGTTGTTATTTTCATATTTTGCCAAATTAATGTAAATGTTTGACGTTAAACTTTGATTCTGTAAATAAATGACCGCATTCATTTTGATGGGTCAAAGATAAATAACGTCTCTCGTTACATTTCTGTTAAATTCAATGCACGACATTTACACAGTCAGAAAAATGAAGAACCTGTGAAATGTATGAATATATCCTGCATATGTCATACTACAGGTCCATGAGGATTTATCAGTCAATGAAACCTACAACAAAACTGATTCTTCCCAAACAGCTTACTCCATAGTGGAACAAATCAGTTCTGCTTGTGATAAGATGGTCTCTTTGGTACTCCCCTTCTCCATTGCTGGCCCTCTTCCTTGCTAACAGTCTTGTCAAACTGGTTGAAAACAACAAAGTCCATGCTCAATAATCCAGGTATATGTAGATGAACAGATGCTCAGATATATTCATCATTTAACACGGATTCCTCATTTTTCTGGACTGAATAAAACGTGCATTGAATTTAAGGAAATGCAAACGTGAGACGTCATTTATATTTGACCCATCAAAATGAATGCGGTCATTTATTTACAGAATCAAAATTTAACATCAAACATTTACATTAATTTGGCAAATTATGAAAATAACAACATAAGCAATCAATCAGGAAAAATCATACGGCCATGATTTTTCCGTTGCTTCACCACAGACATTTATGAAAACTGTACAATTATGATCTTTTACCCACATGGATGTGGGTGAGCATTTTACACAGACATTTCTAAAATATCTGGAAGAATTTCTACTTGAGAGAAAAGTTTAAAGATGAAAGAAGTTAAGAGGGAGTAAGAGGGTGTGTGAAGGGAAGTAAGTGTTCACCAGAACCGACACTCTCCATCAGAAACCCAGCTCGCCTCGGTACGCTTGGTAGGAAACTTGACCCATTACCTTTCTGATGATAATCAGCAGATATGGTGTTCCGTTAACGCTACCTGTCCAGCGTCTCCTTAGGATGGCTGTAGCTCGTCAGAAGTAGTGGCGAGTGAAAGTGTTATATTCCCATGGAACTCGGAAGAACTCTGTTGTCATGTCAGGATCATCCCAGAGCTTCTAACAGAACTGTGTAGTTTACAGATCTCGAGCAGAGCCTCAACAGAACTGAGTAGACCAGGAAGTACTGACATTTTAAAGAGCTGTTTCCCGGTTCACTTTTGGGAGTATTACCATTGGTCAGAACCGACCAGACGGGGTGTGTTTTGTGACGTAAGAGGTTAGAAGACAGCAAGAATTGTTATGGAAAGATCAGAAATGTTCTCACAGACAGAGAGAGTTTTGTTTTGGCGCGTTTCAGAAACAGGTGCCAAAAACCTCTATATTTATGTCTGAGAGGATTCTAAAAACATGCCAACAACTTGTTTTGCGTTTGACTCCAACCTTGGACCAACTTACACTTGCTCATTCAAAAGCAGAAATCAGAAAAGGCATAATTACTCTGTAACAGCTTTGACATGAGTTCTAATTTTGCGTGAGAAAAAAAATCATTACACAGTTAATAAAATTGATTAGTTCAC
>NW_023630203.1:0-1755 GCF_014905685.2 Nematolebias whitei | reverse complement strand
GCCCCCGCTGAGACGCTCCAGACCGGTTCAAAAGAAAGTTAAATGTTGGATCCAGGACAGTGGCCCCATACTGAGAGATTGTTTTGATCGAACAGACTGGCAGGTTTTCAGAGAAGCTGCTGAAAATGGAGGTTCGCTTGATCTTGACCAATACACATCCTCAGTACTGGGTTACATTAGTACATGTACTGACACAGTCTCCACTATCAGAAATGTTAAAAGCTACCCAAACAGAAAACCTTGGCTGAATGCAGAGGTGCGTACCCTGCTGGAAGCCAGGAACACTGCCTTCAGGTCTGGAAACTCAGAGGAGCTGAGTAGGACAAGAAAAGAGCTGGTTGCTGGTATTAAGAGGGCCAAGGCCACATATGCAAAGAGGATCGAGGGTCAATTCATCTCACAAGACCCTCGGAGCATGTGGAGGGGCATTAAGTGCATAACAGATTATAAAGGAAGGAGTGAACAATGCCCCAAAGACCCATCTCTGCCTGATGCCCTCAACAAGTTCTATGCACGCTTTGAAGACCCGAACAGACCACCCAGCACCAGACTCACCTCGCCACCGGATGAAGAGCATCTCAGCGTGACCTCAGCAGAAGTAAGGAGTACCTTCAGGAGGATTAATCCGCACAAAGCAACTGGCCCAGACAACATCCCCGGAAAAGTGTTGAAGGAATGTGCTGATCAGCTCTGTGAGGTGCTGGCAGACATCTTTAACACCTCACTTACCCTGGAGACAGTTCCCACCTGCCTGAAGACTGCCACCATCATCCCAGTCCCAAAAAGCTCTACAGTGACTGGTCTGAATGACTATCGGCCAGTGGCCCTCACCCCGATAGTCGCTAAATGCTTCGAAAAACTGGTCATGACTCACATCAAAACAACCATCAACATCAACGAGGACCCTCATCAGTACGCATACCGTGAGAACCGATCAACAGAGGATGCAATCTCCTCTGTGGTCCACACTGCGCTCAACCACCTGGAGCAGAAAAACTCTTACGTCCGTATGCTCTTTGTGGACTTCACATCCGCCTTCAACACCATGATCCCCCAAACCCTGATGGACAAACTATCCACACTAGGACTAAGCCCCTCCATCTGCAACTGGGTACTAGACTTTTTAACAAACAGACCACAGTTAGTGAGGATCCACAACCTCTCCTCCTCCACCATAACCCTCAGCACTGGCTCTCCTCAGGGATGTGTGTTGAGCCCCCTCCTGTTTACTCTGCTCACATATGATTGTGCAGCTACCCATCCAGGCTGTCACATTGTAAAGTTTGCAGATGATACAGCGGTGGTGGGATGCATCACAAACAATGATGAGTCCAGCTACAGGCAAGAGGTGGAACACCTGGAGAGCTGGTGCAGAGAGACTAACCTTCACATCAATGTGAAGAAGACAAAGGAGATGATTGTGGACTTCAGAAGGAACAAAAACACCTACACCCCCCTGAACATAAGAGGATCTGCGGTGGAAGTGGTCTCCAGCTACAAGTACTTGGGTGTACACATGAATGACAACCTCAGCTGGAGCAACAACACCACCAGCCTGATCAAGAAAGCTCATCAGAGACTCTACTTCCTCAGACGGCTGAGGCGAGCTGGTCTGGGAAGCTCAGTCCTCACCTCCTTCTACAGGTGTGCAGTGGAGAGCATCCTGTGCTCGAGCATCAATGTGTGGCATGGAGGCTGCACAGCTGCAGAAAGAAAAGCTTTGCAGAGAGTGGTGAAGGCTGCACAGAAATCTGT
>NW_023630202.1:0-1755 GCF_014905685.2 Nematolebias whitei | reverse complement strand
AACTGTGAAACAGTAATAATGATTTTAATCCTCATGCAAAGTTAGAATTCATGTTAAGGTCTGTTACAGAGTAATTATGCATTTTCTGATTTTCTGTCTTTGAATGAGCAGGGTAAGTTGGTCCAAGGTTGGAGTCAAACGCAGACAAGTGTTGGAACGAGCTGTCTTGTTTTTAAATCCTCTCAGACGTAAATAGAGAAGCTGGCACCTGTTTGCACCTGTTTTCCGCCAACTCGTCTAAATATCCCTCTCGTCTGTCTGAAAAACATTTTCAATCTGTTCCATAACATTCTTGCTGTTTTTCTGACTCCTAGTGACCTCTTACGTCACAAAAACACACCCCTGTCTGGTCGATATTGACCAATCAGAAACTCCCAAATGAACCGGAAATAGAGCCCTTTAAAATGTCAGTACTTCCTAGTTCAGCCGAGTCGAGTTTGGACTCGAGTCCAGTTGGTGTCGGGTGGAGAGTTTGCAGAAGTCCAGTCGCTTCAGGCTCCGGCTTCAGTCGTTGCAGCTCCCGTGCTGGGAAACAGGAAGATCCTGACATGACCACAGAGCTCTTCCGAGTCTTATGGGATTATAACATCTTCCACCTCTGGGTGGAACTCTGACGGACTCCACTCATGTGAAGTCCACTCGTGAGGTGAACTTGTGTCGAACAAGTAACGTCACTACTTCGGACGATTCACAGCTGTTCCTACGGAGACGCTGAAAGGGTGCGTTAAATGGAATTTCGCCAGGAGACATCTCCAGGTAAAAGAGATTTCTATCACCTAAGTGTACTGGGGGAAGAAGCTGAGAAAACCCGGAGAGTGCCGTTCTGAATGCTGACACAAACAAACCCCCTCACCCATCTTTTTCTCCCTCTAAACTTCATCTTTCCATCTTTAAAATTCTTCTATCAGGTAGAAATCATTCCAGATATTTTAGAAATGTCTGTGTAAAGTTCTCAACCACCGCCGTGTGGTCAATCAAAATTGTACAGCTTGCTAAAATTAGCCATGTTGTTATTTTCCATATTTTGCCAATTAATGTAAATGTGTGATGTGTTAAACTTTGATTCTGTTAATAAATGACCCACTGTCGTTGGTGAGTCAAAGATAATTAACGTCTCACGTTACATTTTATTAAATTCAATGCACATTATATACAGTCCAGAAAAATGAAAGAATCCGTTTAATTTATGAATATATCTCATGCATATGTTCATCTACACTGCCACCATCATCCCAGTCCCAAAAAGCTCTACAGTGACTGGTCTGAATGACTATCGGTCAGTGGCCCTCACCCCGATAGTTGCTAAATACTTAAAAAAACTGACCCTGACTCGCATCAAAACAACCGTCAACATCAACGAGGACCCTCACCTGTATGCATACCGTGAGAACCGAGCAACAGAGGATGCCATCTTCTTTGTGTCCACACTGCGCTCAACCACCTGTAGCAGAAAAACTCTTACGTCCGTATGCTCTTTGAGGACTTCACATCTGCCTTCAACACCATGATCCCCCAAACCCTGATGGACAAACTATCCACACTAGGACTAAGCCCCTCCATTTGAAACTGGGTACTAGACTTCAGACCACAGTCAGTGAGGATCCACAACTTCTCCTCCTCCACCATAACCCTCAACACTGACTCTGTCTCTCCTTCCTTTTTTTCGGTTCTCAAAATGGCGGACGCTCTGTGTTGTTTCAGCTCTTTAGCATAGCATTTGTCACACAAAGTTTTTAATTAAAAAAAATCAGTAAA
>NW_023630201.1:0-1756 GCF_014905685.2 Nematolebias whitei | reverse complement strand
CATCTTCCTGCACTTTGGGTCCCCACACGCGGAGTCGATCATGACAGAATCCAGAGACCATACCGAACCCAGCAGGAAGATTGACATCTTTACATGGCTCGCCCGTGAGGCGGACAAAACTGCTCGGCGTGAGGAGGAGGAGAGGAAAAGGACTTTGTACCAAGGTACGCGCCTGGCTATTAAAACTGGGTCTTTTGCCTCACCACCTCGCCTTTCCTCACCTTCTCACAGAGCGACAGCTCCTCGCAACCCACCTCCTCCCCAACCACCTCCTGCTTTCCTGGAGCGGTCTTCAAAGGGAGGGGGGCAGTCTGCTTGGACTCACCGCAGGAGCAACGGGCGGCGGAACGGGCGGCGGAACCGAGCCGGCTCCACCGAACTCCAGCACGTCCCTCCTCAGACGCAATCCAGTCCATGCCGGTGTGTTTCCCTTCGTGGGGGGGAGGACGTCGCACCTGTCTGTGGGGGGGAGGACGTCGCACCTGTCTCTGGGGGGGAGGATGCCGTACACCCCTGCGCACCTGTCTCTGGGGGGGAGGACGTCGTACACCCCTGCGTACCTGTCGCTTGGGGGGAGGAACCCTGCAGTTCCAGCGATCTCTGGGGGAGGATGATCGCTGTGGAAGATGTCATCTCCAGGTACACCAGGGCTGACAACGCTGACGGCTCGCATGAGAGGTGGGAGCAGTTCCGGCGGGCATGGATGGAGAGGCGCGTGCTGCGCTCACTCCTGCTGGTCTCCGCACCAGCCCAGGACCCGCTGGTCTCCGCACCAGCCCAGGACCCGCTGGTCTCCGCACCAGCCCAGGACCCGCTGGTCTCCGCACCAGCCCTGGACTCGCTGGTCTCCGCACCAGCCCTGGACTCGCTGGTCTCCGCGCCAGCCCTGGACTCGCTGGTCTCCGCGCCAGCCCTGGACTCGCTGGTCTCCGCGCCAGCCCTGGACTCGCTGGTCTCCGCGCCAGCCCTGGACTCGCTGGTCTCCGCGCCAGCCCTGGACTCGTTGGTTCCCGCGCCAGCCCTGGACTCGTTGGTTCCCGCACCAGCTCCTACCATGCTGGGTTCCGCCTCAGCACCAAGACTGGCTCCCGTGCCAGCACCAAGACTGGTTCCCGTGCCAGCACCAAGACTGGTTTCCGTGCCAGCACTAGAGGTCCTCGTCCCTCCAGAGGTCCTCGTCCCACCAGAGGTCCTCGTCCCACCAGAGGTCCTCGCTCCTCCAGAGGTCCTCGCCCCTCCAGAGGTCCTCGTCCCTCCAGAGGTCTTCGCTCGAGAGGTCCTCGCTCATCCTGAGGTCTTCGCTCCCGAGGCCCTCGCCCATCCTGAGGTCTTCGCTCCCGAGGCCCTCGCCCATCCTGAGGTCTTCGCTCCCGAGGCCCTCGCCCATCCAGAGGTCCTCGCTCCCGAGGCCCTCGCCCATCCAGAGGTCCTCGCCCATCCAGAGGTCCTCGTCCCTCCAGAGGTCCTCGTCCCTCCAGAGGTCCTCGTCCCTCCAGAGGTCCTCGCTCGTCCAGAGGGGTCGGCGCTCTCCGCATCTCCAGAGGGGTCGCCTCCATGGTCGTCGCACGCTGCAGTGCTCCAGAGCCCCAAGTCCTCTTCTCCGCCAGCTGTGGACTCCTCGCCGTCTGCGCCGCCGGACGCGGCCTCCTCGCCGTCTGCGCCGCCGGACGCGGCCTCCTCGCCGTCTGCGCCGCCGGACGCGGCCTCCTCGCCGTCTGCTGCAGCCCTCCAGGCTCCCACGCCGTCTGCTGCAGCC
>NW_023630200.1:0-1756 GCF_014905685.2 Nematolebias whitei | reverse complement strand
CCGACACGACACGGGAGAACCACAGAGATAAATGTAAACATGTCGGAGTCACGAGGAGGAGGAAGGAGCTGCAGCAGATACAACTCTTCATGTGTTGCAGGTGAGTCTCTACAATTTAACACATTGCTCTGTTTCAAGAGAGAAAACGTAACGTCAGTCTGTCTGGTAGCTGAAGCTGTTTGTTTGTTTGTTTTCTGATTAATGACGGTGATAGAGAACGTATGTTACTTTTTATTTAATTTAATTGGTACAAGAAGTGTTTAAATGTGATTTATAAATAAATCTAACACAAAGATAATTAATGATTAAGCGTTCAACTTTTAATTTGCTGGAAAAGTCTGAAGACACTACAGGTATGGCAGGATGAATTGCATTTAAACAGGAATTAAAGTAATTTATTACATCTACTCAAATGTGTGTCATTAAGTATTTTATGTGTGTGTGTGTGTGTGTGTGTGTGTGTGTTTAATTGCTCTTTTAGCTACTTTTGCTTGAACCTAACACTGTAAATGAAACAAGGCATTTCCTGAGTTGCTGTAAATTATGATATAATACATATTTATTGGACTAACTTTTATTTTTTATTATTCAATATTTTACTAACAGTCAAATAGCAACCTGTTTGTTGTGTGAATTGCTGTGTCAGTCAAATGTTCAATTTTGGAATAAAGGGGTGGAAATTAAAACGTTTATTCTTTTTTTTGCCTATTCATTGATTAATCGAAAAAATAATCGGCCGATGAATCGATTATTGAAATAATCGTTAGTTGCAGCCCTAATATACATTAATACCAACATAATTGTACAAAAGAACAATTTTAAAGGCCGAAAAACTAAATTTCAAGTTATTCTGTTCTGAACAAAGTACCACCTGTGACAAATTAATTTTTTTAATATCACCCTTTTGAATTTATTGAAGGGCAGCATGGTGGTGCAACTGATAGAGCTGCTGCCTCTCAGCAAGCAGGTCCCTGGTTCAAATCCCGGTCCAGGGGCCTTTCTGGGTGGAGTTTGCATGTTCTCTCTGTGCATGTGTGGGTTTTCTCCGGGTACTCCGGTTTCCTCCCACAGACCAAAAACATGCATGTTAGGCTGATTGGTAACTTTAAATTGTCCCTAGGTGTGAGTGAGAGAGTGAATGGTTGTTTGTCTCTTTTGTCTCTATGTGTCTCTGAGATGAACTTGCAACCCGTCCAGGGTGTACCCTGTCCCTCGCACAGCGATTGCTGGACATTGGCACAGGCGACCCCCGTGACTCAAAAATGGAAGAAGCGGGTCAAAGATAATGGATGAATGAATTTAACGATTACTTAACAGCTAAATCACATTTCCAGTGTCAACCTTTACGAGTTTTATCACTGAGAATAAACTTGCTCATTATGAAGGTTGCTGTTAAAAATGACAATTTATGAACTTGTTGCTAAAAATACTTGAACATTAAAAATCACATGATTGTTAATAATACAGGCAAACCACCTGATATCGAGAAGGCATCATTTATATTTCATGTTTATCATTAAATGCATTACATTTTTCATAAAGTCTGGTCCCAAATATCAACAATTTAGCTCATCCAAATCCCCAAAACCATGTTTTTAATGATTTAATACAGTGTAGGACTCAAATTAGCAAATTATGATGAACTACAAACATCTAAAACTGACTCCTTCACAGAGAGAACATTTGGAACTCTGACGGACTCCACTCAGGTGAAGTCCACTCGTGAGGTGAATTTGTGTCGAACAAGTACCGTCAC
>NW_023630199.1:0-1756 GCF_014905685.2 Nematolebias whitei | reverse complement strand
CTTCCTGCATCTGGAGGTGTAGATGTCTGTGATGGTGGGGAGACTGATTCCAACAGATTTCTGTGCAGCCTTCACCACTCTCTGCAAAGCTTTTCTTTCTGCAGCTGTGCAGCCTCCATGCCACACATTGATGCTCGAGCACAGGATGCTCTCCACTGCACACCTGTAGAAGGAGGTGAGGACTGAGCTTCCCAGACCAGCTCGCCTCAGCCGTCTGAGGAAGTAGAGTCTCTGATGAGCTTTCTTGATCAGGCTGGTGGTGTTGTTGCTCCAGCTGAGGTTGTCATTCATGTGTACACCCAAGTACTTGTAGCTGGAGACCACTTCCACCGCAGATCCTCTTATGTTCAGGGGGGTGTAGGTGTTTTTGTTCCTTCTGAAGTCCACAATCATCTCCTTTGTCTTCTTCACATTGATGTGAAGGTTATTCTCTCTGCACCAGCTCTCCAGGTGTTCCACCTCTTGCCTGTAGCTGGACTCATCATTGTTTGTGATGCATCCCACCACCGCTGTATCATCTGCAAACTTTACAATGTGACAGCCTGGATGGGTAGCTGCACAATCATACGTGAGCAGAGTAAACAGGAGGGGGCTCAACACACATCCCTGAGGAGAGCCAGTGCTGAGGGTTATGGTGGAGGAGGAGAGGTTGTGGATCCTCACTAACTGTGGTCTGTTTGTTAAAAAGTCTAGTACCCAGTTGCAGATGGAGGGGCTTAGTCCTAGTGTGGATAGTTTGTCCATCAGGGTTTGGGGGATCATGGTGTTGAAGGCGGATGTGAAGTCCACAAAGAGCATACGGACGTAAGAGTTTTTCTGCTCCAGGTGGTTGAGCGCAGTGTGGACCACAGAGGAGATGGCATCCTCTGTTGATCGGTTCTCACGGTATGCATACTGATGAGGGTCCTCGTTGATGTTGATGGTTGTTTTGATGTGAGTCATGACCAGTTTTTCAAAGCATTTAGCGACTATCGGGGTGAGGGCCACTGGCCGATAGTCATTCAGACCAGTCACTGTAGAGCTTTTTGGGACTGGGATGATGGTGGCAGTCTTCAGGCAGGTGGGAACTGTCTCCAGGGTAAGTGAGGTGTTAAAGATGTCTGCCAGCACCTCACAGAGCTGATCAGCACATTCCTTCAACACTTTTCCGGGGATGTTGTCTGGGCCAGTTGCTTTGTGCGGATTAATCCTCCTGAAGGTACTCCTTACTTCTGCTGAGGTCACGCTGAGATGCTCTTCATCCGGTGGCGAGGTGAGTCTGGTGCTGGGTGGTCTGTTCGGGTCTTCAAAGCGTGCATAGAACTTGTTGAGGGCATCAGGCAGAGATGGGTCTTTGGGACATTGTTCACTCCTTCCTTTATAATCTGTTATGCACTTAATGCCCCTCCACATGCTCCGAGGGTCTTGTGAGATGAATTGACCCTCGATCCTCTTTGCATATGTGGCCTTGGCCCTCTTAATACCAGCAACCAGCTCTTTTCTTGTCCTACTCAGCTCCTCTGAGTTTCCAGACCTGAAGGCAGTGTTCCTGGCTTCCAGCAGGGTACGCACCTCTGCATTCAGCCAAGGTTTTCTGTTTGGGTAGCTTTTAACATTTCTGATAGTGGAGACTGTGTCAGTACATGTACTAATGTAACCCAGTACTGAGGATGTGTATTGGTCAAGATCAAGCGAACCTCCATTTTCAGCAGCTTCTCTGAAAACCTGCCAGTCTGTTCGATCAAAACAATCTCTCAGTATGGGGCCACTGTCCTGG
>NW_023630198.1:0-1756 GCF_014905685.2 Nematolebias whitei | reverse complement strand
TTTCTTTTCAACTACTCTTTTAAAGGCCTGAAAGCAGACGGGAGCAGCATGAGGTCCAAAGTGACTGAGAAACCAAACTAAGTTGAAAACCAGAAGACATTAACTGGATGTTTTGACACCGTTTAAACCACTGCAACCAAAAAAACAAAACATTTTTCATTAAATTGTAACTGAGCCAACACAACTTGGAAACAGTCAACCTAAAACCAAATGATGTTAATTCTTCTTAAAATAACTAAAAATACTCAGAATGTAGCCAAAGTAGGACACACCGTTACCGTGATGTGCCTTCACGTTCTTTATGCACAATATTTTATTTGTCTGAAAGTAATCTTTTGGCAGTTTTGACCAAGTAGACTTCTGAAATGTAACTTAATGAATTATAACGTTAACACCGTCATTTATTATTTTTAAGCTACATGGGCGAACTGACTTTTTTCTAAGCAGAGTTTTATGTTTTGTGACATCTCACCCTTCCTTCTCCAGTATCACTTTACGCTCATAGTCCTTCAGGAACATGGGTTTGACTTTGTCTTTTTTTGATGTTGAAGGCTTTTCATCATCGTGAGATGTTTCTAAAAGCACAAAGATTCAAATCAAGTCTGCAACATAATCAGATGATTACATGGCAAAAGTCAGGCTAAAAGTTGTTTTATCACCTTCTGAGTAGAACTTGGCATCTTTTTCATAAATCTTTGGGTCCCTTTTCTTCAACAGGGACAATGTTCTGTAAAAATCTCTCTCCACATCAGGGTCCAACTCCTGCAGGAGACAAAAACAAGCACTAAGACAACATTTAATTCTCCTTCAGAGGGAGAAGCAGCTGGAGATGCTAACCACTTCACTGTCATCAGAACTGGACTCAGACGACGAGTCGCTGCCCTCATCGGCTCGGTCTCCGAACCGGTCCTTCACTGCACAAACAAACCAGAGAAAAACAAACGGACCTTAAAATTCAACCACACTTGTCCCCACGTTGGCTCGTTAGCATTACGCTAGCCAGCTAGCAGTAGACACTCACGCTTCTGTAACTCCTCCTTCTGCCGGTACTTTTCGTACCTCTGAGCAAACTCGGAGTTGATTTTTAGCTCCGACTTGCCTGACATGTTTATAATGACAGTAAACAGCGGACAGTTAGGGACAGAAAGTCCGCATTAAAGAACAGATCCACCGCTGCAGCAGCTAGGCACGTTCAGACGTTGAGTCACGTGACTTCCGGTGAGCAGCAGGGTAGATACGGGCGGTGTCCTGCAGGGGGCGCTCAAACACCAGTTTTCAACATTTCATGCATAAATTCTTTAAAAACAAAATTAAGCATCCACTGAAATAACTTAAAGTCTGCCAAGAGTCAAGTAAAACTCACTACATGTTGAAAATTAAAGGGTGAGAATGAGACTTCACAAAATACAAACACTGCTGAGTGCAGAGGGTTGCACTTTTATTTTTGTACTCTATTAATCCCCAATGGGGAAATTAATTCTCTGCATTTTTCCCATTGCACATGTGAGCACACATGTGAGCACACATGTGTGCACACATGTGTGCACACATGTGAGGCAGTGGGTTGCCATCTAAGGTGCCTGGGGAGCAGCTGGGGAGGGTTGGGGGCCGCTTGCTCATGGGCCTAGGGCAGGTAAATGAGGGTGGAGGAAGTGGGTGTTTCACCTTTTCCACCCACGTTTTGATGTTGTCGGTCCGGGAAGTTGAGTCGGGGTTGACCGGCGACCCTCCGATCACAGGCCCACCCTCTCTAACC
>NW_023630197.1:0-1756 GCF_014905685.2 Nematolebias whitei | reverse complement strand
CATGGAAGGGTCTCAGAGCCTGGGAGAGCAGTGGAAGTGGAAGCTCGTGGTCTTGGAGTCTGGGAGAGCAGTGGAAGTGACAGATCAAAGTCTCTGACCCTGAGAGTGCAGTGTAAGTGGAAGCTCGAGGTCTCAGAGCCTGGGAGAGCAATGGAAGTGGATGATAGAGTTCTCTGAGTCTGAGAGAGCAGTTGAAGTGAAATATCGAGGTCTCGGAGCCTGGGAGAGCAGTGGAAGTGAAAGATCAAGGTCTCTAAACCTGGGAGAGCAGTGTAATTGGAAGCTCGAGGTCTCAGAGCCTGGGAGAGCAGTGGAAGTGTATGATAGAGTTCTCTGAGCCTGGGAGAGCAGTGGAAGTGGAAGATCGAGGTCATGGAGCCTGGGAGAACAGTGGAAATAGAAGATCGAGGTCACGGAGCCTGGGAGAGCAGTGGAACAGGAAAATCTACGTCTCAGAGCCTGGGAGGGCAGTGGAAGTGTATGATAGAGTTCTCTGAGCCTGGGAGAGCAGTGGAAGAGGAAGATCGAGGTCATGGAGCCTGGGAGAGCAGTGGAAATAGAAGATCGAGGTCACGGAGCCTGGGAGAGCAGTGGAACAGGAAAATCTACGTCTCGGAGCCTGGGAGAGCAGTGGAAGTCCAAGATCGACGTCACCAAGCCTGGGAAAGCAGTGAAAGTGGATGATCGAGCCTGGAGGAGCCTTGGAAGGGTCTTGGAGCCTGGGAGAGCAGGGGAAGATCGAGGTCTTGAAGCCTGAGAGAGCAGTGGAAGTGGAAGATCAAGATCTCTGAGCCTGGAGGAGCCGTGGAAGGGTCTAGGAGCCTGGGAGAGCAGTGGAAGTGGATGATCGAGGTCTCAAAGCCTTGGAGTGTAGTGGAAGTGAAAGATTGAGGTCTCTGGCCCTGCGAGAGCAGTGTAAGTGGAAGCTCGATGTCTCAGAGCCTGGGAGAGCAGTGGAAGTGGAAGATAAGGGTCTTGGAGCCTAGAGTAGCACTGGAAGGTTCTCGGAGACACTGAAAGCAGTGGAACTGGAAGATCTAGGTATCGGAGCTTGGGAGAGCAGTGGAAGTGGAAGATCGAGGTTTCGGAGCCTGGAGGAGCGGTGGAAGTGGAGGATCGAGGTCTCGGAGCATGGAGGAGCACTGGTTGGGTCTCGGAGCCTGGGAGAGCAGTGGAAGTGAAAAATAGAGGTCTCTGAGCCTGGGAGAGCAGTGTAAGTGGAAGCTCGAGGTGTCAGAGCCTGGGAGAGCAGTGGAAGTGGAATATCAAGATCTCGGAGCCTCAAGGAGCAGTGTAAGTGGAAGATCAAGGTCTCGGAGCCTGGAGGAGCGTGGGAAGGGTCTCGAAGCCTGGGAGAGCAGTGGAAGATCAAGGTCTCAAAGCCTGGGAGTGCAGTGGAAGTAGAATATTGAAGTCTCAGAACTTGGGAGAGCAGTGGAAATGGAAGATCAAGGTGTCAGAGCCTGTTAGAGCAATGGAAGTTGAAGATTGTTTTTTGGAACCTGGGAGAGCAGTGGAAGTGGATGATCGAGCTCTCAAAGCCTGGGAGAGCAGTGGGAGATCAAGGTCTCGGAGCCTGGGAGAGCAGTGGAAGATGGCATTCTCGTAGCCTGGGAGAACAGTGGAAGATCGAGGTCTCGGAGTCTGGGACAGCAGTGGAAGTGAAAGATCAAGGTCTCTGACCCTAGGAGAGCTGTGTAAGTGGAAGCTTGAGGTCTCAGAGCCTGGGAGAGCAGTGTAAGTGGATGATAGAGTT
>NW_023630196.1:0-1756 GCF_014905685.2 Nematolebias whitei | reverse complement strand
ATGGATTTTTCCACTTTTTTAAGACATATTTGGACTGATGCGACTTAGGGTGGTGCGATGGGTACAGCGGAAAATACGGTATAAGACTTGTACTTGTACGTTTAGAAAATTCATCCAAGGTAATGTGTGAAACTTTAGCAACAGTTTTTATTGTTCAAGAGTTGATGAACATATCCGTGCAGTTTTCTGATAATTAGTCCATAAGGCAAATTATTATTATTATTATTATTATTATTATTAGACCTTTATTTATACTGGTTAGTTCCCATTGAGCCTCGAAGACTCATTTTCAAGAGAGACCTGTTACGTACAACGTAAAGGCAGATGAGACAAAGAGAATACGAGGATGGAGGAAGACAAAAAAAAAATCATGTCTCACACCATGTCCTGGCCGGGAAACAGTGTAAAAAATGCAAAAAAGACCTCGCAACATAAAACAGCAACATACAATGACATCAAAATACATGTATGAATAGAAGTCGACAAAGGTGGTGAGTTGTCCATGGACACTTGGAAAATTCCAAAGTTCTGATAAGATGGTACTGTGTCTATCAGCTTCATGTATCCTGATGCATGCTCAATAATCCAGGTAGAAAAATCTAAAAAAGTTAGGTCTGGTCCTCTGGACATTCAAAAAACTAAACAAAGCAAAACAAAACAAAACAAAAAAATATAGAAATGTTTCGTCTCTCATCCAAGAGACTTCCTCAGTCTGAGGTGCTGTTTTCAGCTCAGTCTCTTAAATAGCACCTTCTCAGAGTGGATCAACCAGTTTGCTGCTGACAACCAGAACCAGCTGATCACATGCTCAAGAAGGACCATCAGCCTAACAATGGATCATTAGCACCTGATGGCTGTTTACTGTTCACAGAGGGCTGAGTGATACTAGCAATCACAGCATTGTAAGAGGGGGACAGTTGAACCTGGAGGCTCCACCCCTGTTTAATGATGGACGATTTCTTTTCACAAAGATGGCCTCCTTTACTCAATATAATAATACATTATGGCGAAGACTGGTTCATCCCAAAGATCCAGTCCCCCGGCACAAACAGAGTAATGTTGTGTATGTTGTTCAGTGTCAGGAGGGTGATCAGTCTTACATCGGGGAAACAAAACAGCCACTGGCCAAAAGGATGGCCCAGCACAGAAGATCAACATCATCAGGCCAGGACTCTGCGGTCTACACTCATCTCCAGGCCAGCGGTCACTCTTTCAGGGATGAAGATGTTCACATCCTGGACAGAGAGGAACGATGGTTTGAGAGAGGAGTAAAGGAGGCCATCTTTGTGAAAAGAAATCGTCCATCATTAAACAGGGGTGGAGCCTCCGGGTTCAACTGTCCCCCTCTTACAATGCTGTGATTGCTAGTATCACTCAGCCCTCTGTGAACAGTAAACAGCCATCAGGTGCTAATGATCCATTGTTAGGCTGATGGTCCTTCTTGAGCATGTGATCAGCTGGTTCTGGTTGTCAGCAGCAAACTGGTTGATCCACTCTGAGAAGGTGCTATTTAAGAGACTGAGCTGAAAACAGCACCTCAGACTGAGGAAGTCCTCAGGATGAGAGACAAAACGTTTCTACATATTTTTTGCTTTGTTTAGTTTTTTGAATGTCCAGAGGACCAGATTTAACTTTTTTAGATATCAGCATCATGGTTCTGATAAGACCACAGATGTCCTCGGGAGTGGGGGGGACAGTGAAGGATTTTTGGGTGTTCAAATGACCCGAGCACAGAATTTCAGGAGCACTTCACCTT
>NW_023630195.1:883-1756 GCF_014905685.2 Nematolebias whitei | reverse complement strand
TATATATATATATGTATATATGTGTATGTGTGTATATATATATGTATGTGTATGTATGTATATATATGTATGTGTATATATGTATGTGTATAATTTTTAAACTCAACATTAACATAATAAATCCCGAGTAGAACTCGAGTTTTTGATAATGTCATAGATGTCAAGATACAAAAATAAATAAATTTAAAAAACCGCAAAAAATAAGGTAATTTTTTACAAAAAATAAAGACCAACAAAACATTGGGATTGTATATTATGCTCCTACCATTTAATATACTGCAAATAAGTCACAGGAAAAACTAAACTATTAGATATTATTATTGAACTGCAAACGTGAAGAAACGTGCAGCACGTCAAAAACGAAACTTAACCAAAAATGGTTCAGTGGATTGGACCCGGTGTTACACCATACTCTGTGACCTGCAACAGTACAACACCACCCCCTACGGTCATAATGTGGTCACATAATATGACATCACTAGGGATACTCAATGTTAAATTTTTAACCTCGATAGAGGTCCTAGCAATCGATGTGTAGATTACTCGAGTACTCTGTTAATGCCCTAGTATATATATCCATCCATCCATTATCTTTACCCGTTTATTCCATTTTGGGTCACGGGGGTCACTGGTGCCCATGTCCAACAATCACTGTGCGAGGGGCGGGGTACACCCCGGACGGGTCGCAAGTCCATCACAGGGCCACATAGAGACAAACGAGACAAACAACCATTCACTCTCTCACTCACACCTAGGGACAATTTAGAGTTACCAATCAGCCTAACATGCATGTTTTTGGTCTGTGGGAGGAAACCGAAGCACCCGGAGAAAACCCACGCATGCACTGAGAGAACATGCAAACCCCACCCAGAA
>NW_023630195.1:0-873 GCF_014905685.2 Nematolebias whitei | reverse complement strand
TATATATATATATGTATATATGTGTATGTGTGTATATATATATGTATGTGTATGTATGTATATATATGTATGTGTATATATGTATGTGTATAATTTTTAAACTCAACATTAACATAATAAATCCCGAGTAGAACTCGAGTTTTTGATAATGTCATAGATGTCAAGATACAAAAATAAATAAATTTAAAAAACCGCAAAAAATAAGGTAATTTTTTACAAAAAATAAAGACCAACAAAACATTGGGATTGTATATTATGCTCCTACCATTTAATATACTGCAAATAAGTCACAGGAAAAACTAAACTATTAGATATTATTATTGAACTGCAAACGTGAAGAAACGTGCAGCACGTCAAAAACGAAACTTAACCAAAAATGGTTCAGTGGATTGGACCCGGTGTTACACCATACTCTGTGACCTGCAACAGTACAACACCACCCCCTACGGTCATAATGTGGTCACATAATATGACATCACTAGGGATACTCAATGTTAAATTTTTAACCTCGATAGAGGTCCTAGCAATCGATGTGTAGATTACTCGAGTACTCTGTTAATGCCCTAGTATATATATCCATCCATCCATTATCTTTACCCGTTTATTCCATTTTGGGTCACGGGGGTCACTGGTGCCCATGTCCAACAATCACTGTGCGAGGGGCGGGGTACACCCCGGACGGGTCGCAAGTCCATCACAGGGCCACATAGAGACAAACGAGACAAACAACCATTCACTCTCTCACTCACACCTAGGGACAATTTAGAGTTACCAATCAGCCTAACATGCATGTTTTTGGTCTGTGGGAGGAAACCGAAGCACCCGGAGAAAACCCACGC
Organism: Nematolebias whitei; assembly: GCF_014905685.2. Classification (NCBI taxonomy): domain Eukaryota; kingdom Metazoa; phylum Chordata; class Actinopteri; order Cyprinodontiformes; family Rivulidae; genus Nematolebias; species Nematolebias whitei. Next base: position 34 of record NW_023630195.1, on the reverse strand, counting down.
ATGCACTGAGAGAACATGCAAACCCCACCCAGAA
>NW_023630194.1:0-1756 GCF_014905685.2 Nematolebias whitei | reverse complement strand
GACAGATTAATGCATCTAAGGAGGGAGAAAGACTGAAAAATTCATTCCTAAGGTGCTCAGGTCCAAAAACCTAAACCTCAGTTTTGTCTGTTCAACAGGAGAAAATTAAGGGTCATCCAGGTTTTTATGTCTTTAAGACATGCTTGTAGTCTAAGTAGCTGATTGGATTCATTGGGTTTAATGGACAAATATAATTGTGTGTCATCAGCATAACAATGGAAATTTATCCCATGCTGTTTAATAACTTTTCCTAATGGAAGCATATATAAAGTAGAGTATTGGTCCAAGCACTGAGCCCTGAGGAACTCCATGACTAACTTTGGTGTATGAAGAAGATTTATTATTTACATTTACAAACTGGAATCTATCAGACAGATATGATTTGAACCATTTTAGGTTTAGGGTTAAGTATGTACTGGTAATGGTTATGTTTAGGGTTCGATATGTAATGGTAATGGTTAGGTTTAGGGTTAGGTATGTACTGGTTATAGTTAGGTTTAGGGTTAGGCATGCACTGGTATTGGTTATGCTTAGGCTTAGATATGTACTGGTAATGGTTATGGGTTAGGTATGTACTGGTAATGGTTAGGTTTAGGGTTATCTATGTACTGGTAATGGTTAGGTTTAGGGTTAGGTATGTACTGGTAATGGTTATGCTTAGTGTTAGGTATGTACTAGTAATGGTTAGGTTTAGGGTTAGGTATTTACTGGTAATGGTTATGTTTAGGGTTAGGTATGTACTGGTAATGGTTAGGTTCATTGTTATGTACTGGTAATGCTTAGGTTTAGGGTTAGGTACGTACTGGTAATGGTTAGGTTTAGGGGTAGGTATGTACTGGTAATGGTTAGGTTCAGGATTTGGCTATAGAAATGAATGAAACAAGAATGGAAGTCAATGAAAAATCAGTTCAGTTTATTTATATAGCGCCAAATCACAACAAAGATGTCTCAGGGCACTTTACAGGAGCATTCACATACATAGAAAAACCAATTAGTAAAGTTCTCTATCTAAGGAAGGACGGAAGGGTTTGAGAGGAACAGGAAGGAGGAACAAACACAGAATGACAGGTCCAGATGTCAATCAATCAACCTTTATTTATACAGGTAAATCCCATTGAGCCTCCAGGACTCATTTACAAGAGAGACCTGATTTCAACAAAGAAAGATGACAACAATGGACAACAGCAACAACAATAAACAGTTATAAAAAAAAGCATACTACAGTTTTTTTTTTTTAACAAATAGGATGGCTAAAAGGAAAAGGTAACAAAACAAAAAAACAAACAAAAAATAAATAAATAAAAAAAACCAGCTAGATTCCAAGACAAATGTAGAAAACTAAAAACAGGAACATGTCAGCATTGGACCCTGCCAGGTGTCCAACAGATTCTTAAAGACACTTAGAGAGGTCAAAGGTCGAGAGCTTCAAATCTTTTAGTAAGATGTTCCAGGAAACAGGAGCGGAATAGGAGAAGGCCCTTTTGCCTAGTTCAGTCCTCACATAGGGAACACTGCAGATAATAATGTCCTGAGAGCGCACTCCGTAGCTGCACTCACGCAGAGACATGTAGGAGGAGATGTATGAAGGCAGCAGACCAAGAAGTGATTTAAAGATGAAAATGTACCAGTGAGAGAGTCTGTGTGAAGTTAATGATGTCCAGTTAACCAGTGAATACAGGGTGCAGTGGTGGGTACGATAATCACAGCCAGTTATGAATCTTAGTGCACCATGATAGACAGCATCCAACATCTGCAG
>NW_023630193.1:0-1756 GCF_014905685.2 Nematolebias whitei | reverse complement strand
ATATATTTCTGGGTTGTCAGCTGTGACGCTTTATATATATATATATATATATATATATATATATATATGTTACGATGAAGAGACATTTATGGATTTTTCCACTTATTATGACATTTTTGGACTGATGCGACTTATATGGCGGTGCGACGGATACGGCGGAAAATATGATATTTCAGCGCAATACTTCCACTGAAACCTTTTACCTCTTGAGTGGTTGTAGTGACTGGTTGTTGTCCCCTGTGGTTGTTGTTGTTTCAATCAAAGGAGATTTCTTAACATCTTTCTTCTCATTCATCAGCTGAAATTAAAACAACACAAAAAAAGCAGGACACTTAATACATTCTGGTACCTGATTTTCTCTGATTTACTTGTCCAAGCTGATTGAGATGCACCGTGCTGATAGAACATTTGATCCAATAAGGATTCAGACGAACTCACCAGATTTTGTTTCTTTTGTAGCTCTTCTAAGTATCCCAGAACGTCTTCATCTGCTACATCTAAAGCGGTCTGGCCCTGAGGAAAAGACGTAAAATATAAGTTAATGATTGCACCGCACTTCTTGAGGAGTTTTCTTACCATTCTAGTTGCTCACCATTTTATTAACAATGTCCATGTCACATAGATTCTCCACCAGTATCCTACACGCCTCCTCTTTGCCCCAGTGTGCTGCTGCATGTAGAGGAGTCCAGCCATCATTGTCCTTAATATTTACATCATACCCTGCTTGGATTAAAAGCCTGCACAATGAGCAAACAGATTTGAAAGTGCTGGGTTAGTTCAACAAAAATATAATCCAGCTTTTTAAATTATGGACAGACAATGTTCTCAATCACTTAGCAAAGCTGAATGTGAAACTACAAGTGATGCCGTTGCTGTTACGGGGCAAACATTAAGTCTCTAATAGTTGTGGTAAACATCATGGATCTTAAAAGAATTGACGGCAGCTCAAGTTGTTGGCTGGCTTCCCAGAACAGACGGACAGGCTACTGCAGTTCCTACTCTCGAGCTGCGTAGCTGTCTTAACAGTTCACAGAAACAATGTCACAACAACGCAATATGACAAGGTGCAAAGACCAAGATAAGTCTGGTACCAGAAAATATAAACTAAGGTGAAATCCAGAGCACGGCTTACTTTAAAACCTCCACGTATCCTTTTGCAGCAGCTACATGAAGCGCCGTGCCTCCAGATTTTGCATGCCGGGTGTCCTGGATTTGACCACTATTGAGCCACTGCCGAGCGTCCCTAAGCATGATCCGCTCCTCCTCTTTTCGGGCCGCCTCAATATCTAAGCCTGGAGACAAAAACAGTTGATGCCGTAAAACTGATATCCAGGAATTTACACTTTTACACACTTTACAATTTACACACAATCTGCCTCTTTTAAAGAAAGAGGCACAATTACATAAATATATTTGTGAGATGTATTTATCTTACACGCTAAAAAGTGGCATGTGTTAGTTTCTAAGGAGTAGAGTAGCGAAAATTTAATGTTGGCCATTTAAGGAATGAGATAAATTAGTACACCTAATCCCAAATTAGCAGCCAATATACAAGACTAAATCAGTACCCAGCATTTAAATTAGGAATATTTATTCTAGATTTAGCTCCAGCTGGTATGCTGTTATTTCAGAACAAGTAAATTTGCACATCTTTACTGAGACTTATTTCCCCCCCCCCTTTACTTAAATACACATCACCTTTTAATCCAAACAGCAGCTACAGCATTAAACAGAAAAATACAAATAAAACTAGAAA
>NW_023630192.1:0-1757 GCF_014905685.2 Nematolebias whitei | reverse complement strand
TCTTTCCATTTCAAACTCTCCTTTCTGCTAGAAAATCAATCACCGCCGTGTGAATTGATGTCTGCTGTTCTGCTGAAAAGTGAAAACAATCGCCGTATTGTTCTCACTTCCTGTAAAATTAATTATGCTGTTGTTGTTTTCATATTTTGCCAAATTAATGTAAATGTTTGATGTTAATCTTTGATTCTGTAAATAAATGACCGCATTCATTTTGATGGGTCAAAGATAAATAACGTCTCTCGTTACATTTCTGTTAAATTCAATGCACGCATGTTACACAGTCCAGAAAAATGAAGAACCCGTTTAATGTATGAATATATCTCAGTATATGTCATACTACACTGACCATTTTCTCCTCTCATTCAATATCTGTCTCCCTCTCTCTATCACCAAGCTTCCTCGTCTCATCTCTTTCCGTAACATTAAGGATATTGATTTAAATTCTCTCTCCTCCGCCGTCAATTCTCTCATGGACAATCTATACTCAACTCTAGACTCAACCATCCTTGATGACTTGGTCTCATACTACAATACTGGTCTTCACTCAATACTCAACTCTCTTGCTCCGCTAAAAACCAGATCTGTTTCTTTTGTTCGCTCTGCGCCCTGGTTTACTACAGAACTTCGGCTCATGAAGGCTAAAGGACGACAACTTGAAAGGCTCCACCGGAAAACTGGACTGGTTGTACATAAAGACATTTACAAAACTTACATATTGCATTACAAGGACTGTATCAATCAAGCCAAATCCTCCTACTACACTTGTTTAATTGGTTCAAATGAAGGCTCCACCAAGTCAATATTCTCCCTCTACAAGAACATCACCCAAGCCCCGGACTCCCTACCTTCACATCTGTGTTCAACTGAATTTTGTAACTCCCTCATGTCATTTTTTGACAGTGAAATTGTTAAGATCCATCAGTATCTCAGCTCACAACCGACCCCTTGTCCTACTCGTGAACTTTCTCCTCCAGCCCACTCCTTCTCTTCCTTTGAACTCCCGACAACTTCAGAAATCATAAGCCTCATCAAGTCCAAGTTGTCCACCTGTTTGCTTGACCCTCTTCCAACAGTTCTGGTTAAAGCCTGTGCCCCATCTATACTCCCTCTCATTTCTGCCATTATTCACTCCTCTCTCTCCACCGGAACAGTTCCTGCATCATTTAAAATTGCTGCCATAACCCCTATCCTGAAAAAACCTGGCGCTGATTACCGTAATCACAATAATTTCCGTCCTATCTCCAACTTGCCTTTCATCTCCAAGATTCTTGAAAAGACAGTTGCATCTCAACTCCATACTTACTTATCCAACAATAACCTGTATGAACTGTTTCAGTCTGGTTTTCGTCCCCTCCATAGTTCAGAAACAGCTCTTATAAAAATCACCAATGACCTCCTCTTGGCAGCTGACTCCGGCTTGCTGTCCATCCTCATCCTCCTCGACCTGAGTGCAGCGTTTGACACCATTTGCCATGCCACCCTACTCAATAGACTTTCCTCTATCGGTATCACTCAGACTCCTCTAAACTGGTTTAAATCATATCTCTCCGGCCGCACTCAGTTCATCCGGATCAAAACCTTCACTTCCGAGCCTTCATCTGTCACATCAGGAGTTCCCCAGGGCTCTGTCCTGGGACCCCTCCTCTTCATTATTTATCTTCTTCCCCTCGGCACTATTTTCCACAAGCACAATATCGATTTCCACTGTTATGCGGATGACACCCAGCTCTATGTTTCCAGTAAGCCCGCCTCCAACC
>NW_023630191.1:0-1758 GCF_014905685.2 Nematolebias whitei | reverse complement strand
CAATGTTGAAACGTTGTTTTACTGGTTGCTTAGTCACTGTTTTTGTCAATGTTGAGACATCGTTTAATTGGTTTTTGGTATTGTTTCTGAACACCCCAAGCAAGAATGAATTTTGTGTGTAGTTAAGTTAGAGACTAAGAGGCCTTTAACTATGCCAACATGCAGTTCATTTGTTAAAATGTAATCTTTGCGGAGTCAATGTAGAGTAATGCTACCTTAAGTACCATAATCTACATTGATCTCACAACGCTTAAGCCGAACCTACTCGAACAATTCTATTCTGGGGGATAGCTAATTCTTTTTGATGAGTCTCGCCATAGTCTCCAAAACATTTATGGGGAAACCAAACACCCAATCTCAAGTCGTTCGTCTAAAAGGACAACAGACAATTGAACCAAACTATATTTTGCCATGTAAATCTAACTTAAACCAAGTTAGGAATGGAAAAATAGTTTAGAACACTCTTCTATAGGTATAAACCCCTATAACTACCCTTTTCAGCATGTTCCACCCCTTAACTGGTAGTTGTAGCTGTTCCCAATCATAATAGCTTACACACCAGGTGCATATAGGTTAAGGCCTTATGTAAAATCCCCTTCATAAGCCCACCTTAAACCACATAATTGCATGACACATTTGAACCAGAACGGCACAGACTGGACGTCGCCCGGGGACGACCTTCGCTGGAGGAGACCTGCAATCCTGACGTTGGTCTCCACTCTTCATCCAGTGGCCGCATCTTCAGTTCAATCCCAGGGAACCCCTCTGTATGCTGATCAATCAACACCTCCATTCGTTGTGGATTTACCGTTGTGGATTTACCGTTGTGGATTATATGATTTTCCAATGGATTACAGACTCTGTTTCCAAGGGGTTAAAGCATTGCTACAATGGAATTACCAACAACATTATGGAATTACCATCAACACAATGGAATTACCAAAAACATTGTGGGATTACCTCCTTTGACTTTTGTTTTCCTTGCTGGATTACATCAAGCTCAAGGACATTCGAAGGCGTAAGTTCATGTTGGAATTCATCCCCATGGACAGGCGATGATTTCCAAAGGGGGGACTGTAGTGAACTAAGCCTCAGGTCAAATCCTGACCTTGAGGGCCTTTCTGGGACAAGAACTGTTATTTCATTGATTTGAGTCCAGAAACACAAGATTAAGTTCATCCAGAGACTTTCTAAGTGTCCTGCACTGATCAATTGAAAGAACACTCTCTTTTTATTATCATTACTATTTTCTTGATAATCAAAGTGTGTTTAGTTCAAACCATTTTTAAATGTTGAAGTGAACTACTCATTTTAAATCAACTGTGAAACAGTATTAATGAATTTTTAATCCTCATTCAAAGTAGAAATCAAGTTAGAATGTGTTACAGAGTAATTATGCATCTTCTGATTTTCTGTCTGAAATGAGCAAGTGTAAGTTGGTCAAAGGTCGGAGACAAACGCAAACAAGTTTGTTGGAACGAACTGTCATGTTTTTAAATCCTCTCAGACGTAAATAGAGAAGCTGGCACCTGTTTTCCCCCAACTCGCCTAAACATTTCTCTCGTCTGTTTCAAAAACATCTTCTGTCTGTTCCAAAACATTTTTTCTGTTTTTCTGACTTCTAGTGACCTCTTACATCACAAAACACACCCCTGCTTAGCTATTTCGGCCAATGAGGACCTCCCAAATGAAGCGGAAACAGAACTCTTTAAATGTCGGCACTTCCTAGTTCAAACCAGTGCGGTGGGAGAGCAGTTC
>NW_023630190.1:0-1758 GCF_014905685.2 Nematolebias whitei | reverse complement strand
TTGGTGTTGCACACTTAGGTTTAAATTTGTGGTAAAATATATTGTTTTAGATGAAATATAGTATACATAATTAGAAATATAATAACAATTTAAGACAGAACTTCTCACCCCATGGCAGACCTTTCCTTTCTTGTGACAGTGGTGGTGCTTGTGGCCATGCTTGTGTTTATGTTTGTACTTGTGCCAGTGTCCATGCAAGATGCCATGTCCATGTCCATGTCCATGCCCATGGAATGGACTATGCCCATGTCCATGTCCATGTCCATGTCCATGTTCATGACATGGACTATGCTCATGCCCATGCCCATGTCCATGACATGGACTATGCTCATGCCCATGCCCATGTCCATGTCCATGTCCATGTCCATGATCATGTCCCTGCACACAACCTTGTCCCTGACCATAACCTTGTCCCTGACCATAACCTTGTCCCTGACCATAACCTTGTCCCTGACCATAACCCGGCCCGAATCCAGGTCCAGGTTGTACAGGAGGGTAGTTCGGCATTTGTGGAGGAAAGGCGGGGTTACCACCTGGATACATGTTTCCTAAACACAAAACATACAAAGACAGGACACAAATTTGTACCTGCTTCATAAAATACACAAGAATATCAAGACTATGAAGCATATTCAGTAAAGTAATCCCACGTTACCTTGGTTGTGTCCGAACATTTAGAAAAGCTTGCTGAAACGACAGATTCTGAAAGAGACAAACCGTGTCCGGTACAAGTCAACGACCTGCAGTCTCACACCTGGTTTCAGAGGATCTTGTGATGCAGCTGGAACCTGCTGCTTCTTTTTATACTCTGCTGCACCTATGGCCTTAAGGAGTCCTCATTGCACCATCAGGGGCAGGTCTTCACTGCCTTCTGAGCCTTGTTGCTTGGTGACCTACAGGAGAGTTTTGCATAATAACAAGACATACCATCTCTTCTCCGTCCCTATGCTTCTAAACTAAATGTAACTGTTAAATGTGTGTTTGCTTTATTTTTGTGTATCCTGTTTTATACAAGTCAAATATACAAACCGGATTCCAAACGTCCTTAAACGTCACTGCACCTCAAACAGGAATGCCACTGTCAAGGAAATAACAAAATGGGCTCAGGAATACTTCCAGAAAGCATTGTCGGTGAACACAATCCACCGTGCCATCCGCCGTTGTCAGCTGAAACTCTACAGTGCAAAGAGGAAGCCATTTGTAAACAAGCTCCACAAGCTCAGACGTTTGCACTGGGCCAGGGGTCATTTAAAATGGAGTGTGGCAAAATGGAAGACTGTTCTGTGGTCAGATGAGTCATGATTTGAAGTTCTTTATGGAACACTGGGACGCCATGTCATCCGGACCAGAGAGGACAAGGATAGCCCAAGTTGTTATCAACGCTCCGTTCAGAAGCCTGCATCACTGATGGTACGGGGTTGCATGAGCGCTTGTGGCATGGGCAGCTTGCATGTCTGGAAAGGCACCATTAATGCAGAGAACCATGTTCAGGTTCTAGAACAACATGTGCTCCCATCTAGACATCATCTCTTTCAGGGAAGACCCTGCATTTTTCAACACGATAATGCCAGACCACATTCTGCAGCAATCACAACATCATGGCTACGTAGGAGAAGGATCCGGGTACTGAAATGGCCAGCCTGCAGTCCAGATCTTTCACCTATAGAGAACATTTGGCGCATCATAAAGAGGAAGGTGCGACAAAGAAGGCCCAAGACAATTGAACAGTTAGAGGCCTGTATTAGACATGAATGGGAG
>NW_023630189.1:1237-1759 GCF_014905685.2 Nematolebias whitei | reverse complement strand
GGTTTAACTGGTCAACAACATCCTTTACAGTTTACTTACCTCCACCATGCAGCCTCCACTGTAGAAAAAGCAGCAAACTTTTAACAACAAAGTCTGTGACTGTCCTGTGCCCCCCCCCCCCACCCCCCCCCCCCCCAAACCACAATTTGTTTGCCCTCCCCCCCCCCCCCCCCCCCCCCCGTCTCTTTTCTTTTGTCTGTCCTCACATCAGGGTCAGAACCTCCTGTGAGGAGAAACATGAACATCAGGTGAACTGTTTAAGCAGCTGACCTGATGGATGAGCACATTTTACAAGCTTCATCTGTTACTGTCAGTCTTTAGTTAGCTTCTGAGTTTAGCTACATAGATAAAATAAATCTGCACGCTAATATCTTAAAGTTAGTGTTACATGGATCCTGGTTTAATTCACCACCATGCACGTGTTCAGCTGCAGCAACGTTAACAAACATGAACTCACCAGATGAAACAGACACAGCTCCGTCCTCGGATGAAGCAGAGTCCGGTCGTGGAGACGTTGAATCA
>NW_023630189.1:1043-1227 GCF_014905685.2 Nematolebias whitei | reverse complement strand
AGCACCAGACTTACCGGCTAAATACCGTTAGCAACCCAAGCTAACAAAATGTTAGCATGTTAGCTAGTGCAGGTTGGACAGTGTTTCAAACCCTCAGCTGTGAAACTAAAAAACATGAATGAGTTCCTGGCCCCCCTCCAGCCTCGACTCAGGCAGACTCTATGGACCCCAAACTCTACAGACT
>NW_023630189.1:0-1033 GCF_014905685.2 Nematolebias whitei | reverse complement strand
TATAAAATAATAATTTCACAGAAACATTCATCTATAAAATAATAATTTCACAGAAACATTCATCTATAAAATCTATAGCAGCATAACAAGCCAACCCTAACTATAGGATTTTTCAAGAAGGAAAGTCTTAATCCCAGTCTTCAAATCTCTTTAGACTCACTTATCCTTAACTTTGCTGTATGTATTTTGTATTCTGTATGTAATTTATTCCTGTTGATCTTTGTTCTGACTGTAAAGTGTCCTTGGGTGTCATGAAAGGCGCTTTTTACATAAAATTATTATTATTATTATTATTATTATTATTATTATTATTATTATTATTATTATTATTATTATTAATGTGTCAGTCTCACGGACAGAAACTGGAAGTTGGTTCCACAAGAGAGGAGCCTGAGAACTGAAAGATCTTCCTCCCATTCTGCTGCTGGAAACTCTAGGAACCACAAGTAAACCTGCAGTCTGAGAGAGAAGTGCTCTGTTAGTAAAATATGGAACAATAAGATCTGTAATATAAGATGGAGCTAGGTTGTTGAGAGCTTTGTAGGTTAGAAATAAGATTTTGAATTCTATTCTGGATTTGACAGGGAGCCAATGGAGAGAAGCTAAAACTGGAGAGATATGATCTCTCCCAGTAACTCCAGTTAAGACTCTGGCAGCAGCATTTTGGATCAACTGAAGATGTTTTAAAGAAGTATTTGGACACCCAGATAATAAACCATTGCAATAGTCCAGTCCAGACGTGACAAATGCATGGACCAGTTTTTCTGCATCATCTTTAGATCAGATGTTTCTAATGTTAGTGATATTACGCAGGTGGAAGAAGGAGGTTCTAGTAACGTTTTTAATGTGGGGGATAAAAGACATGTCCTGATCAAAAATAACACCAAGATTTTTAACATTAGAGCTGGAGGACAGATTAATGCATCTAAGGAGGGAGAAAGACTGAAACATTCATTCCTAAGGTGCTCAGGTCCAAAAACCAAAACCTCAGTCTTGTCTGTTCAACAGGAGAAAATTAAGGGTCATCCAGGTT
>NW_023630188.1:0-1759 GCF_014905685.2 Nematolebias whitei | reverse complement strand
GCATCATAAAGAGGAAGGTGCGACAAAGAAGGCCCAAGACGATTGAACAGTTAGAGGCCTGTATTAGATATGAATGGGAGAGCATTCCTATTTCTAAACTTGAGAAACTGGTCTCCTCTGTCCCCAGACGTCTGTTGAGTGTTGTAAGAAGAAGGGGGGATGCCACACAGTGGTAAAAATGGACTTGTCCCAACTTTTTGTCCCAAACTTTTGATCTGTGATTTGTGTTCTATTCTGAATAAAATATTAGATTTTGGCACCTCCACATCATTGCATTCAGTTTTATTTACAATTTAATTAGTGTCCCAACTTTTTTGGAATCCGGTTTTTACTAACAGATACCATAATGCATACCATAGAGTATTAATGTGGGTTGACTCTAAAAGTTAATCAGTTGTTGGTGTCCATCCAATGATTACATTCAGTGAGTTTGATCAGAATCTTGATTGTAGTTCATGAGGTGTTTTGCTAACAGGCAAACAGGTTGGCAACTGCAGTTAATGCTAAAGTTTTGAAGTGAGGATCTTGTGAAATAGGTTGTACTACAAATTTTGTGATCGGATGGATGTTTAGCTACTACTAGATCAATTTGTAGCTGGATATGTGTAAAACTGACTGAATTAGAGCTAGTTGTGTGCTTTCCAATGCCTCTTGGCTGTGGCAGCTAACTTGAATTGGGTTATCTCAAAAATGTAACCCCTTGTTTACCTACACCCAATAATTACTTTCTGTAAATTTCATTAAAATCCAATCAGTGGTTCATGAGTATTTTTGCTAACAGACAGACTAAGTTGACTCCAATTGGTAACAGGGAAATTTTAAAAACTGATGTTTGTGATCAGTTAGCTTTCCGAGTATAAGTTGGCACGACTTTTATATACTACCACATCAAATTGTACCTGATTATCTGTAACACTGACTGTATTATAACCATTTTTTGTTTTTATTTTTTTCACTTAGTTGACAGGTATAGTGGCTATCTTGAATTTGACTCCAAAGTTTAATCATGTGCGGATGCACATATGTTTTCATTAAACCATCCTCTGGTTAATGGGCTATTTTGCTAACATGTCAGACAAACAAACACACATGCAAACACACAGACACAGGCAAAATCATAATTGCCCTTTTGATTCAGTAGTGGGCAATAAATATAATACATGACTCAAAGCGAGGGTTTCTTTCTGCAAACATTTGAAACTTAAACTAAATACATTTTATGTTTAGTGTAAATTTATTTGCTGCTCAGGATGTTTTGTAATGCCAGATTACGTTCTCCAGCAATGATCTTAAAAAAGCCAAAGCAGCAAAGAACCAAGCATACTCGTTGACATTAATGACACTTTAAGCTACTTCCTGTGCTGTATGTGACACTTGGAACTGTGTGCTCTTGTTCTTGCAATGACAGTTCAGGAGGGTTTCTGCCTTACTGTTAAATGGTGTAAAAGCATCAGAAAAAAAGCTGGTCAACTTTGAATTTTTGTCAGACTTTATCAGTTTCTTTTAAGGAATACTTTTAAAGGTTTTTATTTATGTATTTGTTTCATTTGAGCAATAAACACACTAAAGATTCACTTTTAAATGATCACTTTAGGCTTCAGTCTGCTGATGCCTTCAGTCCTGAAATTGTAGTAAATATGTACGTATGTTCTAATTTATCAAATGGATCTTATTTATATGTTTTTCCGTGGCGTCTCTGGGCAGCACGTCTAATCCCCAAAATGTCCCCCGGGCGCTTTCAATAGCTGCCCACTGCACC
>NW_023630187.1:0-1759 GCF_014905685.2 Nematolebias whitei | reverse complement strand
CTGTGGCTGCCTGCCAGGGAGGAGTCGACGGGGGACAGGGCAGCCCCATGAAACCATCTTATCACCAGCAAACTGGTTGGTCCACTAAAGGAGTGTACTGCTTACTGGGAAGCGGTTTACTTGGGACTCCTCAGACTGATGAAGCCCTCCGGATAGAGGGCAAAATGTCTTTCCACAAAAAATAAACTGTCCAGATGACCTGACTGACCATTAGTGGATTTTGTATCTGGATGAATGAGCATGAACTTTGAAATCTAAGCTATCCTGTAAAAAATAAAAATGTGACAAAGTTTTTGTTAAACTGTAAAACAAACAGTTTTGAGTTAAGGCAATATGCATTTGTTTCATAATTGCCCACCGCTGAAAGGCGTAGGTGGACATTAATGGTTTGCTTGTGTCTGTGTTCTGTCTGTTAGCAAAATATAAACCGCAGGAGGAATTTTTAGGAAACTTTCAGAAAATAATCATTAGATGTACCTTTATAACTGTTTGACTTTTGAAATCAATCTAATTCAAAATGGCCACCACCGCCAACTGAACGTTTATAATATAAAAAATGGCTACAGTTCAATCAAATTTGAAGATATAGAGCTAAAACATGGTGTGGTAGTAACTGGGAGTCATTCACAACTTTGAGAGTGTAGATGAACAGATGCTGGGATATATTCATCATTTAACACGGGTTCCTCATTTTTCTGGACTGAATAAAACGTGCATTGAATTTAAGGAAATGCAAACGTGAGACGTCATTTAGATTTGACCCATCAAAATGAATGCGGTCATTTATTTACAGAATCAAATTTAACATCAAACATGTACATTAATTTGGCAAATTATGAAAATAACAACAAAGCAATCAACCAGGAAAAATCATACGGCCATGATTTTTCCGTTGCTGCACCAAAGACATTTATGAAAACTGTACAACTATGATCTTTTGCCCACATGAATGTGGGTGAGCATTTTACACAGACATTTCTAAATATCTGGAAGAATTTCTACTTGATAGAAAAGTTTAAAGATGGGAAGAAGTTTAGAGGGAGTTAAGATTGAATGGGAGGGGAGGAATGTTCGCCAGAACCGACACTCTCCATCAGAAGCCCAGCTCGCCTCGGTACGCTTGGTAGGAAACTTGACCCATTACCTTTCTGATGATAATCAGCAGATATGGTGTTCCGTTAACGCTACCGGTCCAGCGTCTCCTTAGAATGGCTGTTGCCCGTCAGAAGTAGTGGCGAGGCTCTGTTCGACACACATTCACCTCAGTGGAAATTGTTATAATCCCATGGAACTCGGAAGAGCTTTGTTGTCATGTCAGGAACTCCAACAGCACTCCATCAGAACTCCAGAACTCTAGAAGTCTGACAACTCTCCAACTCCGTGAACTCTGTAACTCCGTGAGTCGTAAGTCACTCTGGGTACCTGTGAGTCCGTGTAGACCAGGAAGTACTGACATTTTAAAGACTCTTTCCCGGTTCACTTTTTGGGATTTTTCATTGGTCAGAAACGACCAGAAGGGGTGTGTTTTTGTGACGTAAGAGGTTAGAGACAGTGAGAATTGTTATGGGACAGCTCAGAAATGTTCTCACAGACCGAGAGGGTTCTGTTTTGGCGTGCCTAAGAAACAGGTGCAAAACATCTCTACTTACGTCTGAGAGGATTCTAAAACATGACAGTTTTAACATAACAACTTGTTTTTCGTTTGACTGTAACCTTGTAAACGCACACACTTGCTCATTCAAAAGCAGAAATCAGAAAA
>NW_023630186.1:0-1759 GCF_014905685.2 Nematolebias whitei | reverse complement strand
AGTCTCTGATGAGCTTTCTTGATCAGGCTGGTGGTGTTGTTGCTCCACCTGCAGGTTGTCATTCAGGTGCACACCCAAGTACTTGTAGCTGGAGACCACTTCCACTGCAGATCCTCTTATGTTCAGGGGGTTGTAGATGTTTTTGTTCCTTCTGAAGTCCACAATCATCTCCTTTGTCTTCTTCACATTGATGTGAAGGTTATTCTCTTTGCACCAGCTCTCCAGGTGTTCCACCTCTTGCCTGTAGCTGGACTCATCATTGTTTGTGATGCATCCCACCAACACTGTATCATCTCCAAACTTTACAATGTGACAGCCTGGATGGGTAGCTGCACAATCATACATGAACAGAGTAATCAGGAGGGGGCTCAACACACATCCCTGAGGAGAGCCAGTGCTGCGGGTTATGGTGGAGGAGGAGAAGTTGTGGATCCTCACTAACTGGTCTGTTTGTTAAGAAGTCTAGTACCCAGTTGCAAATGGAGGGGCTTAGTCCTAGTGTGGATAGTTTGTCCATCAGGGTTTGGGGGATCATGGTGTTGAAGGCGGATGTGAAGTCCACAAAGAGCATACGGACGTAGGAGTCCTTCTGTTCCAGGTGGGTGAGAGCAGTGTGGACAACAGAGGAGATGGCGTCCTCTGTTAATAAGTTCTCACAGTATGCATACTGATGAGGGTCCTCGTTGATGTTGATGGTTGTTTAGATGTGAGTCATGACCAGTTTTTCAAAGCATTTAGCGTAATGTACACAGAAATTAATATAATTGTCATTTGTGGAACACTTTATTTTCTAAAATGACTTGAAGTGGGGGTAGCATGATGGTGCAACTGGTAAAGCAAGCAGGTCCCTGGTTCAAATCCTGGTCCGGAGGCCTTTCTGGGTGGAGTTTGCATGTTCTCTCTGTGCATGCGTGGGTGTTCTCCGGGTACTCTGGTTTCCTCCCACAGACCAAAAACATGCATGTTAGGCTGATTGGTGACTCTAAATTGTTTCTAGGTGTGCGTGAGAGAGTGAATGGTTGTTTGTCTCTATGTGTCCCTGTGATGGACTGGAGACTTGTCCAGGGTGTACCCCGCCCCTCGCACAGTGATTGCAGGACATGGGCACTGGCGACCCCCGTGACCCAAAATGGAAGAAGCGGGTGAAGATATTGGATGGAAGACGAAACGTTTCAACAAAGAAGAATCTGTCCAGAGGACCCGACTCAACCTTTTTAGATTAATTTGCCTGGATTATTTGTGTCAGTACTTAAATCTTGTATTTTAAAAATAATTCATTATATTAGCAATAGTTTGCTTATAAAACATGAACAAATAAGTTTACAATAAAATATTAATATTAGGCTGACTTTCATTGTGAAACATTTTAAAAGTAAATTCAATATTATCAAAGACTTTAATGTAATTACAGCAGTGACCACCAGAGGGCAGTAAAGGAACATCTGTTACAATAAAGAACGTTTAAACAGGAAGTCAAACTTTCAGTTCTGGTTTGTTTTACAAAATTTAAATCACACAAAATGAACAGATAAATTAATTTACTTTAAAACAACTGAAGATCAAGGAAGTTATTTCTGTCAGTGCTGCAAAATTAAATTGATTTTTATCACAATGCAACATGAAATATTTATATTTCTAAAAGTATTTTTTCTTTTTTAACATAATATATACTTATCATGTTCTAATAATAAATTGAACACAGCACATTGTTGAAACATTAAAGTGTAATTGTTTGAAGGTGATAATGTAAAGTGTGGAT
>NW_023630185.1:0-1760 GCF_014905685.2 Nematolebias whitei | reverse complement strand
CTGTTGGATTTATTTGTGGAGTGTATAGAGTTTTATAGAAATCTCTAAAAACACTATTTACTTTTTCCTCGTCATAAGTTATGTTACCATTTGTGTCTTTAATACCATATATAGACGTTTTTTCTTTATTTAATTTGAGTTGATTAGCTAAAAAGCTACCTGATTTATTACTGTGTTCAAAATGTTCTAAGCGAAGTCTTTGTACCAAGAATTTGTTTTTTTTGTCAATACATTCATTTAGTTCTAATTTTATCTTGCGTAGTTTTTTCTGTGTTTCCTCTTCTTGTAAACTTTCTAATAATTTGATAGATTTCTCTAATTCCTCAATACGTTTAGTTTCTTTTTTCTTTTTGTTTGTTGCGTAGGATATTATTTTCCCTCTCATAACTGTTTTCCCAGCCTCCCAGAGTGTACACGCTGATGTACCTGGCAAGTCATTAAACTCTAAATACGATGTCCATTCATTTTCAAAGTATTGTATAAATTCTTCATCCATAAGCAGTGAGGTATTTAATCTCCAGTTTATACTTTTTGGGATTTCTTTCTTATTATCTAAATTTAAAGTAACTGGTGCATGATCGCTGAGAGCAATAGGGTGTATCTTAGTGTCTGAAATGTTGGTCAGCAATGAGTTGCTGATTATAAAATAATCCAGACGAGAGTAAGAGTGATGCACATGTGAAAAGAAAGAAAACTCTTTACTATTAGGGTGAAGAGACCACCATGCATCACAGAGTCTATAATCACTCATGTACTGTTTAACTACATTTATGGATTGCCAACTGCGTTGAGCTCCTACTGCATTCAGCCTGTCTATTTTGTTATCTAGACCAAAGTTAAGATCACCTCCCAGTACCAGCGAGCAATCCATGTGATTTGATAGAGTAGAGAAGAGATCATGAAAAAAAGCAGCATCGTCCACATTTGGCCCATATAAACTAACAATACAATATTTTTGACTGAGTATGGATAATTTTAATACTATATATCTACCTTGCGGGTCCATAACTGTGTCTAATATTGTGAAGTTCACATTTTTATGTATTAATATTGCTACTCCTCTCTGTCTTGAGTTATAGCAGGCTGAGAATACATCAGGAAACTCAGGAGATTTTAGCTCATCCACAGTTGACGGTAATTTATGAATTTCTTGGAGTAATACAACATATGCCTTTAATCTATTAATCTGGCTAAAGATTCTATTTTTTTTATGTTGGCTACTGGCTCCATTAATATTCCATGTGACAAACCTTAAGATACCCATATTTGTGCTTGTGAAAATATAATTAAACCACACCCATTATCACAAATATCAAAAATAGTAAAACACCCAGACAATAACATAATCCTTAATGATTGATTATTTATGATTTATAGATAAACTAAGTGCTGTTTTTGAAGGTAAATCATGGATGTATTCCTTTATGAGGTATTTGTATGTATGTATATGGATATATATAAGCCTTTGTGCCTGTGTGCTAATAATTGTTGAGTCAGAAAAATAGAGACAAAAAAAAGAAAGTGAAACACACAGGCTCTGAGACCTCAATCTTCCACGTCCACTGCTTTCAGAGTCTCCAAGAACGTTGCAGAGCTACGCTATGCTCGGAGAACTCGATCTTCCAATACCACTGCTCACAAAGGCTCTGAGACCTCAATCTTCCACTTCCACTGCTCTCCCAGGCTCTGAGACCTCGAGCTTCCACTTACACTGATCTCCCAGGCTGGTTGACCTCGATCTTCCACTTCCACTGCTCTTC
>NW_023630184.1:0-1760 GCF_014905685.2 Nematolebias whitei | reverse complement strand
CCAAAGGGTGATGGGAGTCAAACTGCAAATACTGGTCTGTGTGGGTGTGTTTGCGGTACACCTCAGTTTGCAAATGTCCTCTATCAGAGACTGAGACCTCACAGTCCAAGAGCGCTAACCTGCCATTTTTTACATCTTCTCGTGTGAACTTGATGTATTTATCCACAGAGTTGATGTGGTCAGTAAAATGTTGGACTTCCCAAGATTTGATTTTAACCCAGGTGTCGTCAACATACCTGAACCAATGACTTGGTGGTGTCCCTGAAAAGGACGTCAAGGCTCTCTTTTCTACCTCCTCCATGTACAGGTTGGCAACAATAGGAGAAACTGGAGACGCCATAGAGTCAGAGTCAGAGTTTCTTTATTGTCATTCGCACCTCATGTGGTACATGTGGTGGAGCGAAATTATGTACGCAGGGTCCCAGTTACATCCAACAATAAAATGTATAAGATAAACAGTAATGACATCTAAGATATGAACTAAGAAAAACATCAACTAAATATACACTAAGCACTCATAACATAAAACATTGAACATCAGCACAAACATGAACATGAGTCTGTGAGCAGATGTGCACGCATGAACACATCAACATTGAAACAGATCAGCAGCAACATGAAACAGATCAGCAGCAACATGATATGGTTTTTCACAGTGATTATTCTAGTTAGAGATTCATGAGTCTAACAGCCTCAGGGTAGAAGCTGTTCCTCAGTCTAGTGGTTCTACACTTAATGCTCCTTAACCTCCTTCCTGAGGGGAGTGGGGCAAAAAGTGTGTGTGCTGGGTGGGTGGGGTCCTTCATGATACAGGTGGCCCTCTTCCTGCATCTGGAGGTGTAGATGTCTGTGATGGTGGGGAGACTGATTCCAACAGATTTCTGTGCAGCCTTCACCACTCTCTGCAAAGCTTTTCTTTCTGCAGCTGTGCAGCCTCCATGCCACACATTGATGCTCGAGCACAGGATGCTCTCCACTGCACACCTGTAGAAGGAGGTGAGGACTGAGCTTCCCAGACCAGCTCGCCTCAGCCGTCTGAGGAAGTAGAGTCTCTGATGAGCTTTCTTGATCAGGCTGGTGGTGTTGTTGCTCCAGCTGAGGTTGTCATTCATGTGTACACCCAAGTACTTGTAGCTGGAGACCACTTCCACCGCAGATCCTCTTATGTTCAGGGGGGTGTAGGTGTTTTTGTTCCTTCTGAAGTCCACAATCATCTCCTTCGTCTTCTTCACATTGATGTGAAGGTTATTCTCTCTGCACCAGCTCTCCAGATGTTCCACCTCTTGCCTGTAGCTGGACTCATCATTGTTTGTGATGCATCCCACCACCGCTGTATCATCTGCAAACTTTAAAATGTGACAGCCTGGATGGGTAGCTGCACAATCATATGTGAGCAGAGTAAACAGAAGGGGGCTCAACACACATCCCTGATGAGAGCCAGTGCTGAGGGTTATGGTGGAGGAGGAGAGGTTGTGGATCCTCACTAACTGTGGTCTGTTTGTTAAAAAGTCTAGTACCCAGTTGCAGATGGAGGGGCTTAGTCCTAGTGTGGATAGTTTGTCCATCAGGGTTTGGGGGATCATGGTGTTGAAGGCAGATGTGAAGTCCACAAAGAGCATACGGACGTAAGAGTTTTTCTGCTCCAGGTGGTTGAGTGCAGTGTGGACCACAGAGGAGATTGCATCCTCTGTTGATCGGTTCTCACGGTATGCGTACTGATGAGGGTCCTCGTTGATGTTGATGGTTGTTTTGATGTGAGT
>NW_023630183.1:0-1761 GCF_014905685.2 Nematolebias whitei | reverse complement strand
TATGTCCCAAGTGTTGTTTTCAAGCTTGCAAATGTGTCTGAAGGGTTTTTTTCAACCTTGCCAATGTGTCCAAATTGATGTTTTCAAGATTGCACATGTGTCTGAAGCCTAGTTTTCAAGCTTGCCATTGTTTCATAAGTGATGTTTTCTAGCTTGCCAATGTGTCTTTATGGGGTTTTCACAATCTTGCCAATGTGTCAGATGGGATGGTTTCAAGCTTGCCAATATGTCAAAAGGGATGTTTTCTAGCTTGGGATAAAGGGATAATTTCAAGCTTGCCAATATTTCTGAAATAGTATTTTTAAGCTTGCCACTATGTCTGATAAGATGTTTTAAAACTTGCCAATACGTCAGAAAGGATGATTTCAAGCTTTCCACTATGTCAGAATGCATGTTTTCAAACTTGCCACTATGTCCAAATTGATGTTTTCAAGCTTGCAAATGTGTCTAAAGCCTGGTTTTCAAGCTTGCCAAAATGTCTGAAGGGATTTTTTCAAGCTTACCAATGTGTCTGAAATTATGTTTTTAAGCTTGCCACTATGTCCCAAGTGTTGCTTTCAAGCTTGCAAATGTGTCTTAAGGAATGCTTACCAATGTGTCTGAAAGGTTGTTTTCAAACTTGTCACTATGTCCAAATTCATGTTTTCAAGCTTGCAAATGTGTCGGAAGGAATATTTTCAAGCTTGCCACTATGCCTGATAGGATGTTTTCAAACTTGCCAATACGTCATTAAGGATGATTTCAAGCTTTCCACTATGTCAGAATGGATGTTTTCAAACTTGCCACTATGTCCAAATTGATGTTTTCAAGCTTGCAAATGTGTCTAAAGCCTGGTTTTCAAGCTTGCCAATATGTCTGAAGGGATGTTTTCAAGCCTGCCGATATGTCTGAAGGAATATTTTCAAGCTTGCCTATGTGTCTGAAATTAGGTTTTCAAGCATACCAATGTGTCTGAAGTGATATTCTTAAGCTTGCCACTATGTCCCAAGTGTTGTTTTCAAGTTTGCAAATGTTTCTGAAGCCTATTTTACATGGTTGCCAATATGTCTGAATGGATGTTTTCAAGCATGCCATTATGTCTGAAGTAATGTTTTCTAGCTTGCCAATGTGTCTGAAAGGATGTTTTCAAGCTTAGCAATGTGTCTGAAGGGATGCTTGCCAATGTGTCTCGAATTATTTTTTTAAGCTTGCCACTTTGTCCCAAGTGTTGTTTTCAAGCTTGCAAATGTGTCTGAAGGGTTGTTTTCAACCTTGCCAATGTGTCCATATTGATGTTTTCAAGATTGCACGTGTGTCTGAAGCCTAGTTTTCAAGCTTGCCATTGTTTCATAAGTGATGTTTTCTAGCTTGCCAATGTGTCTTTATGGGGTATTCACAATCTTGCCAATGTGTCAGATGGGATGGTTTCAAGCTTGCCAATATGTCAAAAGGGATGTTTTCTAGCTTGGGATAAAGGGATAATTTCAAGCTTGCCAATATTTCTGAAATGGTATTTTCAAGCTTGCCACTATGTCTGATAGGATGTTTTAAAACTTGCCAATACGTCAGAAAGGATGATTTCAAGCTTTCCAATATGTCTGAAGTGATGTTTTCAAGCTTGCCACTATGTCCAAAAGGATGTTTTTGAGCTTGCCACCATGTCTGAAGTGATGTTTTTAATCTTGCCAGTATGTCCCAATTGTTGTTTTCAAGCTTGCAAATGTGTCTAAAGCCTGGTTTTCAAGCTTGCCAATATGTCTGAAGGGATGTTTTCAAGCCTGC
>NW_023630182.1:0-1761 GCF_014905685.2 Nematolebias whitei | reverse complement strand
TATTGTCAATCAATTTGTTGTATCAATAGTGTGACTGTCAGTGGACTGGTTTGGCATCTCAAATTGACAGACTTATCCAATATTAGGCAGATCACATGACATTCATGTAATCTGCAATTACCTGTATGTCTAAAGTTTGCTTTAATGACACTACAATAAGGCCCAAAGGAACATTTGATTTGATTTAGTTTGATTGACGTGGTGCTATCATTGGGGTAGCTGCATCCCCCCCCCCTTTGGATGATGCTAGGGGGAAATGCTGTGCATACTTAGTGCTTGATGCTGAGACATGTACACATTTTGTTGGCTCAAAAGGTGAACAATCATATATATTTGTAAAGTTATTGTCTGACATCTCATAATGTCAGTGAGGTAGTCACATCCACCCACAGTCAACTGAACGTTTATTCCGACTGGAAAGGTCGGCTCGTTGCTGCAAACCACATTTGATGCAGCCCAAAGCATGAACAGTACACAGGGAGCAACACTGAAACAAAAATCAAACACAAACCCTCTCTTTACTCTTACTCTGTCACTTTCACGCTGTGCCTGTTCCTTGTGCATCACCTCCGTTACTTTGACCCTAACCATTTGCAGGAATAAATAACCCACACGGCCCTGGCGAACAAATCTTATATTGTAGGTTAAACAAGTAACCTCATGTTTGTGCTTTCGTATCCACGCATGTACCCTAACCACCAGCACAAAATCAGATCCAGATAATATTTATTTAAAATGGCAACCTGCTGTTTGTATCTCCATGTGTCCTGTACCTGTCAGGGGCCTCTGAATGTGCTGTGTAATGAGCAGGGGCATTTCTCACACTCACTCTTCTGTTGCTGCAGTTGTAGCGCTGACCATAAGAGACATGTGGCTCTGAGTCCCAGGGCTAATTGCTGCTACCGGGCTGATAGTCTTTCTGTGCTACATTCTCATTGACTCCCTGGACTCCAGGGGGATTCCTGCAAGCACCCAAAGACAAACAAACTTGGGCGGACAATCAATAACGGACGCGAGAGTTACAGCTCGGCACAGCTGCTGATTAAGATTCGCTGGGAATGTGTGAGTGTTTCTGTGTTATGTAAAAGCGTAAAAATGGAAAAGGCTCCCAATTGTCCTTCCTCTGTCTGCTTGTCGGTGCTAACAGGATCCAGTCTGTCCCTGAGTGCTTGTTTTTGTGTTATTTTAAACAGCAACATCAGAGTTCAGAGTCAATCTCACAAGAATACATGAATGCCTCGGAGTAATTATTTCCCCAACATTTCATGTTCTCAACATGCTACAAGAGGTTTGGTCGTTACCTGAATATGAATCATAAACATATTTTTAAATTGTTATTTTCACTTTTCTGTGAAATACATTGATATACTGATATTTATTTTTATGTTGGCATAATTAAAATGATAAAAAAAGATGCCTCCTATTTCAGAAATGCCATTATTAAAAAAAGCTAAATTTACAGCAATCACCAAAGACCCATAAAACACGTTTGTGTTGGTTGCAAGATTCACCCCTTTTTATGAAACTAACAACTTGTGTCAACAGTAGAACAATGTGTAATTTGATGAACTCTTATGGAGAATTCAAAGTATTTCAGAAGCAAAATAAACATTTAAAATGCAAAAGACCTTATCTAATAAATGAACATGTGAAGCCAAAAAGGAAAATAACATGATATCTCAAGTAACTCATGGAATAAGGCAAATGGTCGACGCGTTTTGATTAAAATGTGTTGGCTAATATTCCATCCATCCATCCATC
>NW_023630181.1:884-1761 GCF_014905685.2 Nematolebias whitei | reverse complement strand
AGAGGTTTTGGTGCCGGATATGTGAAGACTTATCAAAGTGTCTGAGATGTAATATTCCACTCTCTCCGTCAGTTTGCTTATTGGGCCACTTAGATGATGTCACCTTGGAGACAAAATCAATTCATATGATTCTCACTGCCTTATGTATAGCAAAAAAAAACTATACTCATGAATTGGAAAAATAAAAATACACTTAGTATTAAACAGTATAAAGACCTTCTGTTGGATTGCATCAGTCTTGAGACAGCCTGTACCCCCACATCGGACTATTCTCTCTGGACTTCTTTAATCGGCTCCAACACGTAGTGGAGGTGGGTGGTCCCCTTTGATTCTGTCCCGTGCAGCATGGTGGTCGGTGTGGGTGGGGTGTCGGGGCTGGGGACATGGGGGGGGTCATGGGCCTGGAGCGGTGGCGCCCGACTGGGGAGGTGGCTCTGGTGGTTCTGGGTGATGGCCTGTGCTGGCTGCATGCGGGCTTCTGGGCGGTCTGTACCGACGGACATGGGTTACTGGCCTGGTGACCTGGCTGTCCCTGGGTGGGTTTGGGGTGGACGCGGGTTCTGGGGTGGTATCGCTCCTGGGCGGGGTTCCCGGCTTGGTCCGGGGGACTCGGGCCTTGGCGGGTACGTTGCCGGGGTCTTGGGCCGGCGGGAACACCGGTGCCCGGCCCTGGCCTTGGGGCCTTCGGTGCGTTGGTGGGCTTTGGGGCCTGTGCCATGGGGGGGATGGGACTGTTGATGGGGGGGGTCTGTGGGAGGGGACGGGCGGGCTCAACCTGGGCGTCTTCTTGCCTGGCGGTGGCCGCGGCGTGGTGCTTGGCTGGGGGGCTGGGCTGTGGGGGGCTGTGACTGGGGTGGGGTATATTGGGGGCTCTCGC
>NW_023630181.1:0-784 GCF_014905685.2 Nematolebias whitei | reverse complement strand
TATTGGGGGCTCTCGCATGGGGGGCTCTGTGCTGTGGGACCGGGGGGTCTGGGCTCGCTGGGTGTGTGCCCTCATTTGCATGGGGCGCTCTCGCTGTGGGTGTTGTTATGGGTGGACTGGTCTTTTGGTTTTTTGGGGTGGGGAGGGAGCGCTCTTGGTCGCTGTGGTGCTCTATCTCTGACTGTTTGGGCACTCCTGGCTGATTGTCCCAGTTGGGGTTTGGTGGCCTCTCTGGTTGGGGGGCCGGGTGTTGGGCTGGGAATCGGGTTGGGGCATCTGGACGGTTTCGGGATGGGTCTGGGTTGCTGGCCCTGGTTCTGGTTGGTCCTCAGGGGCTATGTGCCGGTCCGTGGCCTTGATCCCTGGTGGTGCGGCTGCCACCTCATCCTAGGTATCTCTGTTAGAGCCTCTCTCCCCTGGTGGATCTTGGAGAGTGGGGGTGCTTATTGGGGTCAGTGGGGGAGCTGGTTCCCTGGGGGGGCATTGCCACCTCAGTTCACCTCCCCATCCTGACGTCCTCCTCCGCCCACTCCACCACACCACCACTCAAACAGGGTTTTGGGGTTCAGGTGCACTACTGAGCTACGGGGAGAATCATCCATCTCCGTGGCTGGTGGGGTCCTGGGCCCTAATTTTAATATACAACCTAGACACTCACTTATAACACTCTCATGACACATGCATATATAGGATCTGGAGTGGGCACATGGTCGCACTTGGGTGGTGGGTTGTACAAACATTTCCACCTCCCCGGACCTGTGCCCACTCTCATATGTAGCATGTA
>NW_023630180.1:0-1761 GCF_014905685.2 Nematolebias whitei | reverse complement strand
CGGACGCCGCGGGTCGCGGCGGCGGGGCCGGCGGCGGGGCCCCCGTCGCGCTCCGTCGACGCGGCCTTCCACGGCGCACGCCCTCCGGGGCGGACGCCGCGGGTCGCGGCGGCGGGGCCGACGGCCGACTCTCGGGCTCCCGTCGACGCGGCCCCCCACGGCGCACGCCCTCCGGGGCGGACGCCGCGGGTCGCGGCGGCGGCGCCCGGGAGACGCTCTGGTCTCGAACGCGGCTGCCCGCCGGCCGCGCCTACGGCGGCCCCGCCGCCTCCGTCCAACGCGCGGCGCGCACGGACCCGTCCCCGGGGCACGGGGGGTCGGGCACGGACGCGACGCGCGGGAGGCGCAAGCGGGGTCGACGGCGGCGCTCGGCGAACCTCGGCACGCGTTCCAACCTCGGCACCCGACATCCAGCGGCGCGGCGGTCCTGCTCGGCCGTCCGCCGCGCCTCCCGTGTACCCGCGCCCGTCGCGACCCGCCCGGGCCGCGGCGGCGGGTTTGAAGCCTTCGGCCGCGCGCCCGCGCGGACGGAGCGCACGGGAGGTGGAGGCGATAACCCGAGTCGTCCAGAAAGCACCGGCCCGTTTCGAAAAACACGGACGACTCTCAGCGGTGGATCACTCGGCTCGTGCGTCGATGAAGAACGCAGCTAGCTGCGAGAACTAATGTGAATTGCAGGACACATTGATCATCGACACTTCGAACGCACCTTGCGGCCCCGGGTTCCTCCCGGGGCCACGTCTGTCTGAGGGTCGCTCAGTCATCAATCGGAGACGCTCGCGTCTCCGCGGTTGGAGCGTCGCAGGCGGCCTCGCCCGCCTTCGTCCTCCTAAGTGCAGACCGGTCGGCCCGGCGCGCCTCGCGCTCGGGCACGTCTTCCGGACCGTACCTCCGGCGTCCGTACGGCCCTCCCACGCCTCCTTCCCTCCCCGCGTCGCGCGCCCCCTCTCAGGGGGGGCGTGCGGCCGGGGGGCGGCGCCTCTTCCCTTCGAGCCCGTGGCGCTCGCGGAGGCGCGGCTGCCGGTGGAGATCCCTCTCCTCCGCGCTGCCCGCGTCCACGCGTCCGACCCTCCGGGACCGTCGGTGCGGAGTCCGCCCCAGCGGGGGACCGCGGAAGGGAGCCAGCCGTGCGGGCGACGCGTCGGCCCCGCGGGACGTGCCCGTCGCGGACGCGACGGATCCACGCCGTCCGAACCCGCCGAGTTCGCCGCGAGCCTTCGCGCGACGGTCCCGCCCCGGCGGGCCGGCGCGCGGAGCCGCGCACCTCAGACCCTTCGACCACGACCTCAGATCAGACGAGACGACCCGCTGAATTTAAGCATATTACTAAGCGGAGGAAAAGAAACTAACCAGGATTCCCTCAGTAGCGGCGAGCGAAGAGGGAAGAGCCCAGCGCCGAATCCCCGTCCGTCCGGCGGGCGCGGGACATGTGGCGTACGGAAGACCCCCTGCCCGGCGCGGCTCGGTGGGCCCGAGTCCTCCTGATCGAGGCTCAGCCCGTGGACGGTGCGAGGCCGGTAGCGGCCCCCGTCGCGCCGGGGCTCGGTCTTCTCGGAGTCGGGTTGCTTGGGAACGCAGCCCAAAATGGGTGGTAAACTCCATCTAAGGCTAAATACCGGCACGAGACCAATAGCGGATAAGTACCTTAAGGGAAAGTTGAAAAGAACTTTGAAGAGAGAGTACAAGAGGACGTGAAACCGTTGAGAGGTAAACTGGTGGGGTCCACGCAGTCTGCCCGGGGGATTCAACCCGGCGAGGAGG
>NW_023630179.1:0-1761 GCF_014905685.2 Nematolebias whitei | reverse complement strand
GACATTGGGGATCGGGAGCTGCTTGCCGTCAAACTCGCCCTTGAGGAGTGGAGACACTGGTTGGAGGGCTCCAGGTTCCCCTTTTTGGTTTGGACTGACCATAAGAACCTGGAGTACCTCAAATCCGCTCGTCGCCTCAACCCCCGTCAGGCCAGGTGGGCACTGTTCTTTTCACGTTTTAATTTTACTTTGTCTTTTCGACCCGGTGAGAAAAACACCAAGCCTGATGCCTTGTCTCGCATCATGGAGAAGGATGACGTCCCCTCCCCTCAGGAGGATCAGTTTATCCTCCCTGAAACTGCCCGCCTGGCCGTCACCCAGCTTGAGTTGGATCTGAAGGCTTCCAACCAGACCGATCCTCCCCCACCTAGTTGCCCACCCAATCGTTTATTTGTCCCTCCCTACATGGTTAAACAAGTTTTGGATTTCACTCATAGTTCTCGTCTATTCTGTCACCCTGGTTTGAGTAAAATATTGTCCCTGGTTAAGTCACAGTTTTGGTGGGAGACCTTATTTCAGGATGTCCAAACCTATGTGCGATCTTGTCCCTCCTGTTCCCAATCCAAACCCTCCAA
Organism: Nematolebias whitei; assembly: GCF_014905685.2. Taxonomy (NCBI): domain Eukaryota; kingdom Metazoa; phylum Chordata; class Actinopteri; order Cyprinodontiformes; family Rivulidae; genus Nematolebias; species Nematolebias whitei. The sequence goes on along the minus strand of NW_023630179.1, from coordinate 1,186 downwards.
GCGCCCTCCTTCAGGGCTGTTACGTCCCCTTCCCTGTCCGTCTCGTCCCTGGTCGCACATAGGAATGGATTTCATTACTGGTCTCCCACCATCCAATTCTCACTCGGTCATCCTCACTATTGTTGACCGTTTTTCCAAGATGGTCCATTTGATTCCCCTTCCCAAACTACCATCATCCAAGGAACTCGCCCTGATTATGGCCAGGGAGGTTTTTAGGCTCCACGGTCTGCCCACTAACATTGTTTCCGACAGGGGTCCTCAGTTTGTCTCTCTCTTTTGGAGGGAGTTTTGCTCCCTCCTGGGTATTGACATTAGCCTCTCCTCTGGGTTTCACCCTGAGACCGATGGCCAGACGGAGAGGGCTAATCAGGAGGTCGAGGGCAAGCTGAGGATTCTATGCCAACAGGACCCCGAGAAGTGGAGCTCCTCCCTGCCTTGGGTTGAACATGCCCTCAACTCCATTCCTTCCTCGGCCACCGGTTTGTCACCTTTTTACGTTGTTTTTGGTTATCAGCCCCCTGTCATCTCTCTCCAGGAGAGGGAGGCTTCTGTCCCCTCCGCTCATCTGGCCGCCCTACGCTGCCAGAGGGTTTGGAGGAAGGCCAGACGCGCCTTGTTGAAAAGTAGGGCGGCCTATCGCAAGCAGGCTGACCGCCATAGAACCCCCCAGCCCGTTTACTCCGTAGGCCAAAAGGTGTGGTTGTCCACCAAGAATCTCCCACTTAAGCTCCAGTCCCGTAAACTGGCCCCTCGCTTCATTGGACCCTTTCCCATTTCCAAAGTCGTCAACCCTGTGTCTGTTCGCTTGACTCTCCCTAAGTCCCTCCGTGTCCATCCCACCTTCCACGTTTCTTGTGTCAAACCGGTGGTCTCCTCCTCTTTTCATGCCCCTGTTCACGCTCCTCCACCCGCCCGCTTCATTGAGGGTGGTCCTGTCTATACTGTGCGCCGTCTCCTTCGCTCTAGGCGGAGGGGACGGGGGGTTCAGTACCTGGTCGACTGGGAGGGGTACGGTCCTGAGGAACGTTCCTGGGTCCCCTCCCGTCACATCCTCGACCAGACTCTCATCGCCGACTTCCACGCTCTCCATCCAGATCAGCCAGGTGGAACGCCAGGAGGCGTTCCTTGAGGGGGGGATCTGTCATGAATCACGTCCTTGTATTTAGATCTTTATCACTCTGTTCAC
>NW_023630178.1:0-1762 GCF_014905685.2 Nematolebias whitei | reverse complement strand
TTTAATCCTCATTCAAAGTGGAAATCAAATTGGAATGTGTTACATTCATGCATTTTCTGATCTTCTGTCTGGAATGAGCAAGTGTAAGTTGGTCCAAGGTTGGAGGCAAGAAAACAAGTTGTTAGAACGAATTGTCATGTTTTTATATCCTCTCAGACGTAAATAAGAGGCTGGCACCTGTTTTCCCCCAACTCGCCTAAATATTTCTCTCGTCTGTCTGAAAAACATTTTCAATCTGTTCCATAACATTCTTGCTGTTTTTCTGACTTCTAGTGACCTCTTACGTCACAAAAACACACCCCTGTCTGGTCAATTTTGACCAATCAGGAACCTCCCAAATGAACCGGAAATAGAACTCTTTAAATGTCGGTACTTCCTAGTTCAAACCAGTCGGGCTTCAGTCGTTTGCAGCTCCAGTCGGGCTTCAGTCGTTTGCAGCTCCAGTCGAGTGCAGTCGAGTTCAGTTCTGGGAGCAGAACCGAACGGAAGAAGTGCTGGGAGAACAGAAGTCCAGGCATGATCCAGAGCTCTTCCGAGTCTTGTGGGAATTATGCAATCTTCCACATCTGAGTGGAACTTCTGAAGGACTCCACTCATGTGGAGTCCACCCGTGAGGTGAACTGTTGTTGATGAAGTCCCACCACCACTCCGGACGGTTCTCTGCCATCCTACGGAGACGCTGGACCGGTAGCGTTAACTGGAACTCCGTTTCCACTGATTCATCGTCAGAGAGGTAATGAGTCGAGTTTACTACCGAGCGTACAGAGGAAAGCTGGGTTCGAATGGAGGGTGCCGTTCTGTTCAACACTTTCACTCACACACCATTTCCCTCCCTCTAAACTTCATTTACCATCTTTAAACTCTTCTATCTGCTAGAAATCATTCCAGATATTTTTAGAAATGTCTGTTGTACAGCTGGAAGCAAGGGAAACCATTGCCGTATGGTTTCCTCCTTGTAAAACTAGCTAACTAAGCCATGTTGTTATTTTTCTACATTCTGGTGGCCTGTGACAGGTTCATAAATGGACTGTATTCGTGTAACAATTGAATTATCATGTTGGCATGAAATGAAAAGTGCAGAGAGTTGCTGTGTGAAACGTAGCGTTTTTGCAGCTGCGATGATCGGAGAAAATACAGCAATGCTTGCAAATTGTCATGTTTTGAAAGCTGAAATAAGGTCAATGGGTTTCGTTTGAAAGCTGAATTTGTACATCTGTTGTGTAACAAAAGCTGGGTTTGTGTTAAAATGCTTTATTCTGTTTAAACTGTGGTCCAGACGTGGTTCTGGTCCGGCTCGGTTCTGATAAGTTCGAACGAGTTGTTTTAAATGGTTGGAAAGACTTTTTTAAGAACGGAGCGCCGTCTCCGTGAAGCTTTGAGAGCTTATTGGTTACATTTTTAACAGAAAATAGTGCATTTTGACAGTTTAAAAGACGAAAAGTTGACCGGAATGTTCATGCTAAATGCTACACACTAGCTGAAATGGCGAGCAGCGATTGGCCGAAAACCGCTGAGTTGGGTCGCCCTGATTCGCTGAGAAATGAGTGACGTGTCTGCGTCACTTCCTCTGAGTAAGCGATATAAAACCCACCCCCGCTGTTTGTCTCTGTGATTGGTTGAGAATGGCCGTGTGGAACACTCTGATACGCTGAGAAATGAGTGACGTGTCTGCGTCACTTCCTCTGATGTCAGGTTGTAAAGCTCGGTTGAACCGAAGCCTTTTCTGTGCTTAAAATCACTGAATGGAGCAGCCACATGTCCC
>NW_023630177.1:0-1762 GCF_014905685.2 Nematolebias whitei | reverse complement strand
TAAAATATAACTGTTTTTAGCACATACATATGATACTTGTTATAACATATTTAGCTTTAAACAAGTAATAGATTCTAGTTTGAAGATGAGCTGAAACAGCAGCAGAACAAAACAGACTTTGCTGCTACCACAAACAGTAACCAGTGAGCAGGAAGATGTTACTGTAAGCTCTCAGTAGTACAGAAGTTGTCCATCATATGTCAAAGTTCTTCAGCTGTCATAAATGAATAGGAACTCTAGTGAACATGAGCCAACTGGCTTTCTGACTGTTTCAAACCTGCAGTCTGTGGTTCCTCATTTTTCTTCATGGACCTGAAGCATCTAGCTTTGACAACTACCTGCCCCTCGACAATATTTGACCTGTAGTTGTGCAGAAGTAAAGTACAATTTGAACATCAAGCATCATAACATCTTATAACTAACACCTAGTACGTTTTCTTTCACAAATTGTAATGGCAAACACATATCAGTATGTTAAAATATAATTTAAAAGTTTATACCATGTCTGTCTCAAATATTCCAAATCATTTAGCACACTAAATTAGGCTTTATTACGATGTTTATGTACTTCATATGTTGTAGCTAACGGTTAGCTCACTAAGCTACGTCTTTTCTTACCTTGATAGCTGTGGATATATTATTCATGGAAGAACTGTTATCCTTTCTCAAGTTTATTGGTTCAAGAATTCACCGCTGCGATTTCCTCCACATCAGCGAAAGAAAAGCCTGACATTTGCATAGACTCGTGAAAGCTGGAAGTAACCCAGCACCATGAGACGCTACTTCTGGTTGTTGTGAAAAATGTCTAATTCAGAGGCTGAGGCATGAACCAGGATGAAGAGGAAGGCAGAGCATGGCAGACTGGGACAAAATTGTGACAAACCTAGTTTACTTTAAAGTATAACATGTAACTTTGTGTTTAACATGTTGTATGAATTTTGAAAGAACACTTTCATAATAACAGGAATAGGCATCTAAATTCTACTGATGGTCTGTTTGAAGCTAGAAAGAAAAAAAAAATCACTATGTATCTAAATTACAGTATGATCTCAAAGCAAACAAGCTGGTTCATTACACAAAGTCTCACTGTATATTTTAATGCATTTAGTCTTCAAATAACCATAACTTTATTATTTCATCCACAAAATGAAAGTTGAAAGCACCACATTGACCAGTGTCAAACAGAAATATCTCAGGATATCAAACAACAGCTATGAGATCTGGTTGGACAACCATGATGATTCAGTTCAGTTCATGCTGCAGTTTCAAGCTGCTCATTATACTTTTGACCACAAGATGTTTCTAAAGATGTTCTAGAAGTTAAAGACGGGAGCTGGCTGTGGGTCACCGCACCCAGCAACCCCCTCCAGCCCACGTCTCTCCCCCGGATCGAATCTCCCTCAGAAGTGGCAACTCACAATATGAATAAATCAAGGAAACGTCAATTAATCCTGATGCATGCTCAATAATCCAGGTAGAAAAATCCGAAAAAGTTAAATCTGGTCCTCTGGACATTCAAAAAAACAAAAAACAAAACAAAGCAAAAAAATCTAGAAACGTTTCGTCTCTCATCCAAGAGACTTCCTCAGTCTGAGGTGCTGTTTTCATCTCAGTCTCTTAAATAGCACCTTCTCAGAGTGGATCAACCAGTTTGCTGCTGACAACCAAAACCAGCTGATCACATGCTCAAGAAGGACCATCAGCCTAACAATGGGTCATTAGCACACTGATGGCTGTTTACTACTCACAGAGGGCTGAGTGA